>NW_007774965.1:2078-3898 GCF_000696425.1 Galeopterus variegatus | reverse complement strand
CAGAGACTTTTGTCTATTTTGTTCACCAAATCCTTAGAAGACTGTCTAAATCATAAAAGTAATTCAAAAAACATTTGTTGAGGGGCCGGCCTGTGGCTCACTTGGGAGAGCGTGGTGCTGACAACATCAAGTCATCTTTAAAAAAAATTTTTTTTTGTTGAATGAATGAATGAATGAATGATGTAGGACAAACACACAACATCGATATACAGGGATCAGGAGACAGGAAAAACGCTCATGGACCATTTTTTACTGGTTGCTACCTTTATGAGAACTTTTCTTCCATTCAGAAAAGGAGGGACCCTATCACTTCTCAGGTCAGTGACTGCCTCCCCACAAATACCCGCCACAGAGCGCCCTGCACATCAGTGTTTCTGAGGCTATAGATGAGTGGATTCAGCATGGGGTTGATAACAGTGTTGAAAACCCCAACTCCTTTATCCTTGTCTGAAGCCTCCTCTGAACCCAGCCTCATGTAGCTGAAGATACCTGTCCCATAGAAGAGGCAAACCACAGTGAGGTGGGAGCCACATGTGGAGAAGGCTTTCTTCCTGCCCTCCACAGAGCGGATTCGTAGAACTGCAGCTGCCACGTGGACATAGGAAGTGATGATGAGAACCACAGGTGCACCTGCCATGATGAAACCCAGAGCAAAGAGCAGCAGCTCATTGAGTTGGGTGCTGGAGCAGGAGAGCTGGAAGAGCTGTGGGAGGTCACAGTAGAAGTGATTGACCTCTTTGGGACCACAGAAGTTAAGTGTGGATATGGCCACAGTGTGGGTGAGTGCATTGGTGATGGCACATGCCCAGGACACAGCCACCAATATCCTCTGGACTGTCTGGCTCATGCGAATGCTGTAGGTGAGGGGCTGGCAGATGGCCAGGAATCGGTCATAGGCCATGGCTGTCAACAGGAAGCAGTCCATCCCAGCCAGGAGATGGAAGAAGAAGAGCTGGGAGAGGCAGGCTCCATAAGGAACTGTATGCTTGTGGGACAGGAGACGACCCAACATTGGAGGAACAGTGACACTGATGCACACAACATCCAGCACTGATAGGTTCCCCAGAAAGAAGTACATGGGGGTGTGGAGTTTGTGCTCTACCAGGATGACTGCCAGGATGCTGAGGTTTCCCCCGACTGTGACCAAGTAGGCTAAGAGGAAGAGCACAAAGACCACAGACTGCATCTCTTCTGTTTCCACTAGGCCCAGTAGAATGAACTCAGTAACAGCTGTCATGTTGGTCCCAGCTTCTGGCTCCATGAGTTCCTGTGAGGAAATGTCCCAGCAAGGGAGGTGTCAGTATGCTCATTCTCTTATTCAACATAAGAGTTTTAAGTAATTTATGTTCACATGCCCATAGTGAGCCGCTGGTTGTCCAGGTGAATATTGTCCCACTCCCCAGGCCACACCTCACTCACTGACCTCCTCGTCACCTCAGCGCCTTTACCTGCTCTCAGCTGAGATGCCTGACGCCACCACCACCCCCTTAGCCCCATTGTCTTCTAGCTGAAGGGGTCAGAATACCTGGGAAAATAAAATAAAAGTACACTTTCTCTTTGAATATAGTAAGATTTATATGGAATTTCCCCATATTTCTTTGAGGGATCAGCCCAAACCAATAGCAGATATCAGAATAGAAAAAGTAATGATATTTTCAGAGAAACCAGTATTTGACAACATTGCTCAGGTTTCAAGTCTTCTAGAAACAATGAAGATCAAGGGAAGGTATGGCAAGAATCAAAGAGAAGACACCCATGATTGTGGATTTCAGAAAGACCAGCCAACTACATTTCTCCAAGGTGAGGTACCATATTCTGAA
>NW_007774965.1:0-693 GCF_000696425.1 Galeopterus variegatus | reverse complement strand
GTAAGAGGAGAGGAAGGACGCGTGGATTACTCACCCTGGAGGGGGCATAGAAGCCAGTGAGGTTTCTGCAGGGCAGGAGGCTAGGAGCTGTGCAGAGCCGGGTATCCACTCAGAAAGCAGGTGAGGCGCTGTGTGCAAGAAGGAGGGAAAGACAAGCTGACGTCTGTCACAGGGCTGTCCGTGTGCAGGGTTGTCCTCCGGGGGCCTCAGAAATTAGCCCGCCCGAGAGAGGGGAGAAGGATCGGGAGACAGATGTGGGAGAGGGAACATTTAAAGCCCTTCTTAAGTATGAGGGCACTTCAAAAAGTTCAAGGAAAAGTAGAACTAAAAGATAGTATGAATAGTTCCATGCACTTGTTGAAGACCCCTCGTACAGCCACAGTGTCTCACCTTTCCTGGTATTTAGACTTTCTCAGAAAAGGCTTTTTATCTCAAGCCCTGGCTCTATGGGCAGGTAGTCAGGGCGGATGATGCCAGCCCCTCTTAAGGGTGGGTCACTGAGGCCTGTGGGACTTGCCATCGCCTCAGAGTCCCCCAGGAAGTGAGAGGTGCAGTTGGGGACTAGGTGTGGGTTTCCTGCAGGCGGGATTTTCTTTCCAGATGTCAGCCCAGGGCGTTGGAGCAGACACAGACCAATCTCTCTGCCTTGCCTTGGACCTGGGGATGAGGAGGAGGCCCCAGAAGGGAGGCACG
>NW_007774964.1:5338-6500 GCF_000696425.1 Galeopterus variegatus | reverse complement strand
TCCTCAGGAAACTTTGAATCAGATCAATAAAACTTCACCAAGAAGGTTGCACAGGAAATGGGGACAGAAGAGTTTGGTGCAATCTGATGAATAAATGTTCCTTCGTGCAGCAATTCAATCTTTCCTTAACCTGCCCTAACGTTTTTAGGCCTGACGGGAATTAGCACAGAGAAGCCATATCACCACAGAAGCAGTTACTATCTATGTGTGGACTGAGCAGTCAGAGTCTATGGTGATAGTATTGCTGAAAACACACTGCATTCATGTTTCTAAAGTAACAAATTTTGTTTTTTTAAAAAAACATTAAAATCTATGTGTGTATGTGTATATGTATGTGCACAGTTGGTCTTACCAGAATCATTGTCAAACTACCTGCAACGTGCCTTTAGAATGCTAAATAATGCTATTGTCTCTAATTTTTTGACATTTTATGACCTTTTCCCCCAAAACTCAATGATTATTTGCTCAAAATGATTATAGATGTCCTGTCTTAAACTGTTTTTTAAAAAACAATTTGTTCCTTTTTTGCAATAACTCAAATTTCAATTGATGGCACAAATTAGCATTTTGTTGTTGTTGCTGTGTTATGACTAGTATTCTAAAGGCACAAGCAGGAGTAGCTACTTTTTGGCAATAGAATTGTTTTCGCATTTTGCTGCTTTTTACATAATTTTTATAATAAAAAGTTTATAATAAAAAATTTTTTATAAATTTTTTTTATAATGCACACTTGTGGAAAACTTCCCAAATGAATTCCAGGAATTTTGGGATCTCTCTAGCAACGAAATTGTGAAATATGAAAATTCTGCTGACTTCAATATATAAAAACTAATCCTACCCCCCCCCCCTTTTTTTTTTGTCTTTTTCGTGACCGGCAAGGGGATCGCAACCCTTGGCTTGGTGTTTCCCGCACCGTGCTCAGCCAGTGAGCGCACCGGCCAGTCCCATATAGGATCCGAACCCGTGGCGGGAGCGTCGCTGTGCTCCCAGCACTGCACTCTCCCGAGTGCGCCAGGGGGCCGGCCCCTACCCCTTTTTTTTAACAAAAGGAAAACAGTACATTTGTGCATTTGTGCCAAAAAACCAACCAACAAACAACATAGACTTCTAGTCTGAAACAACATAGGCCAGAAGACAACAGAATGGAATCTTCAAAGTGCTG
>NW_007774964.1:2602-4287 GCF_000696425.1 Galeopterus variegatus | reverse complement strand
TTACACTTAAATCACATTTCATTTTAAGTACTCAGTAGCCACATGTGGCTGATGACTGTATAGGGTAGTACAACCCCAGCTCATCAGCCTGATTTATTTCCTCAGTTACTTATTGTTGTCTAAAAATAATATGTTAGTATTTGTTTTCTTATTTATTTTCTGTTTCACTTTAGTAGAATGTAAGTTCTAAAAGAGCAAAGATATTGTCTTGTGTACTGCTGGCTCCCTAGTAGCTAGAATGGAACCCAGTACATGTTAGATATTACCATTTATTTCTTGAGTAATAATATTTCAAAGGAGAAGGCATGGATACTATATATGGCAGATAGGAATTCTAAGGTATGTATTTTAAGATCAGGAATGGCCCTGAAAGATTTAGTCAGTATTTTCTTTGAAATTTGATGAATATGGGTTTGAATCTCAACTCTATCACTTGCAGTTGTATAGCCTTGAGTAAGTTGTTTTATTTGATGCAGAGATGTCCATAGTGGATAGTGCAGGGAAGCAGTTGTCCCAGGAGAGTATTTTATCTCTGACATTGTTCTGAGTTGCTGGAGCATGAATAAAAAGTTTTATTTATTTATTTATTTATTTATTTATTTATTCATTCATTCATTCATTCATTCATTCATTTATTTATTTTTATTTGAAAAACTTCCCAGCAGACAATGCACCCACTCATTGTCTGCACCTGGGGGGTACCACTGTCACTGTCTCATTCTTGGTATGCTACTGCCTCTGAGGGCTCACATTTTCTCATTTTTGAAATGATTTACATCAGAACTACTTAGCAAATACTTTTATAGTCCTTATTGTATGCCAGACAATTATCAATGCTTTGTATATATTAATCTGTTTTGATCCAAGCAACAATCCTGGGAAGAAGGTAATTTTTTTATTCCCATTTTACAGATGAAGAGTCTGAGGCCCAAGTTTACGCAGCTGGAAAGAAACAGAGCCAGGTTTTCCATTCAGGTGTTCTGATGCCAAAAAATACACTCTTATACTGCCTCTCAATAATAAGGCCTACCATACGAGGTTGCAGATACCGTGTGGAAAGCGGCCAGTACAGCACTCAGCCCATAATAGATATTCAGGAGACAGGAGCTATTTTTATTACTGCTATTAATAATATTTTTATAGTTTGGGAATCTGAAATCACAGGGAGAGTAACTGACTCCCCCAAGTGTGCACCATTACTCAGAGGCACAGGAGGGTTAAAGTGTAACCTGCTGACTTCCAGTCATGCCCGGTCTGCCCACTGTCAACCCTGATGGGAAACTAGGAAGAAATAACCAGTGGAGGAGTAAGAAAGACGTATTGGCATTTTGATTAAATAAACTGAGAGCTTGCTTTTTCTTGTATGACTTGAAGGCTTATCTTATCTGATCCTGGGAATTTCCTAAAACCCTCCATAGGGATTTTTACAAACAGAATATTCTAAAAGCATCCTTTCCCCACCCCAGCCCCTTATCCACAGAACAAGAACAGTATTTAGTATACTAAGGCTACAATATATCATGATTTTTTAATCTTCATTTACATTTAGATATATTTTTCATACATTTTTAAAACATGACAAACTTCCATAAAATTTAAAATTGTGGTATAAGTTTTGTAAAGCTCACCAATTTTAAGTGTGCAATTCAATGGATTTCTACAGAGATGTGTATATAGCCATGTTA
>NW_007774964.1:0-346 GCF_000696425.1 Galeopterus variegatus | reverse complement strand
ACTGAGAGCTTGCTTTTTCTTGTATGACTTGAAGGCTTATCTTATCTGATCCTGGGAATTTTCTAAAACCCTCCATAGGGATTTTTACAGACAGAATATTCTAAAAGCATCCTTTCCCTGCCCCAGCCCCTTATCCACAGAACAAGAACAGTATTTAGTATACTAAGGCTACAATATATCATGATTTTTTTAATCTTCATTTACATTTAGATATATTTTTCATACATTTTTAAAACATGACAAACTTCCATAAAATTTAAACTTGTGGTATAAGTTTTGTAAAGTTCACCAATTTTAAGTGTGCAATTCAATGGATTTCTACAGAGATGTGTATATAGCCATGTTA
>NW_007774963.1:0-3898 GCF_000696425.1 Galeopterus variegatus | reverse complement strand
TTCTCACCACAAAAAAAGAGATGAAGAAGTGAGGTAATGCATATGTTTATTAGCGTAATTTGCCCATTCCACTATGTATACATATCTCAAAATATCATGTTGTACACCATAAATATATACAATTTTATTTCTCAATTAAAAAATATGAATAAAATGACTTAAATATTTTGTTTTAAAATATAAATGTGGCTGTGTCATTTTTGACATTGTCTTTCATTGTCTTTCATTGCACACCTGCCTTTGCCAATTCATGTTATGAAGTATATATTTTTTAAAATTAGCCATAGGATGAATTTGGGTAAAATTCAAATTGACTATTATTAGAAATTTTTGATTTGCAAAAGAGAGAAATTTAATTCAGACTAGCTTGAGCCAAAATAAATATATCCCCTCACATGACACAACTTCAGGAAGGGAATGGTTGTGTCTAGCCCTGGGCATAGGGACCCATAATCTTTCAAAAACATCCGTCTTCTTTTCTCACCTCTGCTTCTTCGTGTGTCCAAACAGTTTTCTCAGTGTGGATTTTTCCACATCAGAAACTGTTAGGGTTACGGTCAGCCTACCTTTGACCATAGAGGAACTGAGACTCTTTATCTCTGACGTCAGATTCCCTGTCCTTGACCAATTTCTTTGGTCTCTGAAGTTTAGGTTGTTAAAATAATGTCCACCCACACCTGGAACAGGGCAACTGATGTGTTCCAGAAGAAGAGATGCATTTCTCAAAGTAATTTTGAGGTAGATAAAACAACTGCTGTCCACTATCAAGGTTGTTATAAAGCTGGAGATATAAACTCATGGGGGAAAAAGTCCTCAAAAGAATATATTTTAAAAATTGGAGAGGAATAAATTGATATTTCTATACAGCATGTGGATTATGATTTATTGTCCTTACTTCTAGCAGGTCACACTTCTTTTTTATTTTCTTTTCAATATCTGTATTTTTCTCCCTTTTCAGCAATTCCTATTCTTTTAAAATCTCAGTTCTATTATTGATTGGAATCACATGTTTAACTTTTCCAAATTACGTTGTCATCAACAGTATTGAATTTCTATTGTTCCACCTCCTCATCAAAATTTGTTATTATCGATTTTTAAAAATTTTCTATGACAGCTTCTGAGTTTGGGCATCTTTTCATGCATTGGCGGATATTCTGTATTTCTAATCTATGAATTACCTATTTCTGTCCTTTTAGCCATTTGCTTTTCTCTTTCTTGCTATATTTTACGAGTTCTTCATAAATTCTAGAAATCAATTATTTGAAAACATCTTTTGCCAGATTGTAGATTAAAATTTTTTTTTAAAATGGTGTCTTTGATGAACAACAGTTTTTAAATTTAATGTAATTGAGTATGTCATTTTTTCCCATTTTTTCCCAACTATGGCTTACTTTTTAATGTCTTGTTCAATAAATTTTCAGTGGGTTGATGACAGAAAGATATTCTCCTAGAGTTTTTATTCTAGAAGGCTTAAAGTTTTATTATTCACATTTTACTCTTATCCACTTGGCATTAATTTTTGTACAAGGTAAGAGGCATGGACTAAATTCCATATTATGTTATTAGATACCGACTACCTCAAGACTACTTATCAAGAGTTTTTTCTTTGCCACTGATCTTCCATTACTTCAAAAATCTCTGTTATTCTTGTTCATTTGCTTTTACATATAAATTTTGAGTTGTTTTGACAAATTCCTGTTGGGATTTTAATGCAAATTTCACTGAATTCATAGATCAGTGTAGGGAATGCTGACATCTCTACAACAGCAAATCTTACTATCTGTAAACATGGTATACTGCTACTTTAATTTAGGTCCTCTTTAACGTATTCATTATACATTTTCTAATTTTCTCTTCAAAGTTCTTACCCATTTCATAAGATTTATTCCTCAGTATATTATTTTTTATTAATATTGCAGATGTTATCTTCCCAAAATTACATTTCTTATATAAAAATAAAAATGTATTTGATATTCATATATTGATTTCATGTCTAATAATCTTGTTAAACTCTTATTAGTTAATAAAAATAATTTGTCTTAGATTATTTTTGATTTTTAATGTAGGCAGTTATGTTATCTGTGAGCAATAACAACACTTTCTTTTTTTTTTTTTGACTTAGTTTGTTGACTGAAATCTCCAGTTACTTTTCTTTTTTCCCTGAAATATTGTATCATGAACCTTTGTAAAACCACTACCTTTTTAAAACAGCATTTTGAAAGGCTGTATTGTATCACAGTGTGAGAGTATACTAGAATTTATTTGTCTATTTTACCATTGGAGATATTTATGTTATTATTTTTATTTATTACTATTATAAAAACAAGTTGGGATTGTTTGGTATAATTGCCCAAATTTCTCAGCAATTTCTTAAGATACATCTTAATAGTAAAATTATTAGTACCAAAGAGTAGAATCAATTTTAAAATTCTCAATAAGCATTGCTAAATTACTTTTCAGGAAGTTCACTACAATTTACTGATAACCGGCAGTGTATGAAAACATCTCTCTCACCACATCCTCATCAGTGCATGGATTAGCCTTTATTTTCTTTTGCTAATTTGATAGACAAAAATAGTATCTCATTTGAATTTGCATTTATTTGATTACTAGTGAGGTTGATCTTTTTCATATAGTATTTTTCAAGCCTTTGGTGTTTTCTTTTGCCTCTAGCAGGGTCTCATCAATACAAACATGTCTAATCATTATACAAAAGTCAATAATATTTATTAACTCTTTAAAATCTATTTGTGTCATATTGTATTACATTTTTATTTATAATCTCTTTTTTTATAACTCAGTTAAGTTTCTTATGCTTGTGTTATTAAATATACCAGTTATTTCTGTGATCAATTTCTTTCATTGCTTTTACACATTGTTAGAAAGTTTGCCCAATCTTTTCTCTTGGGTATTTATAAAATGAAATAAATTCACATATTAGTAGCTGGTACTAACTCAAGACTGTAAGCCTTTCTTTCTAAAATGAAAATTCCAGATTTTGGATCATGTCATTTTTATATCGTATCCACAGGGGTTGGCATAGCTCCTGGTGCATAACAGCTATTTAAAAAACATTTGTTGAATAGATTGACTGGTGTGTGTTTCAACTAGAAATTTTCCTATTATCATAGTTTTTTTTGTGTGTGTATTGGCTGCTGACTGGTACCCTTGATTGTGCTGTTGGTCAGCACCACACTTTTAACCAAGTGAGCTAACTGGACAGCCCTGATCTTAGTTTTAAATAAAAATAGTATAAAGTGTCTCCTAATTTATTAGTTTGGTAACTCTTAAGTACTTCAGAAAGATAATACTTGTGATCTTTAGCTATTCTTGGTAATTCTAAACTCTCCCTGAGGTTAGCCTACCCTTGTTAACCCTCAAACAGCCCACTGAGCGTCAATGTGCATTACGTATGGCTTGGGGGTGTATGGCCTGTGGTTGAGGAACAGTAATTTTCTCTTTGTGTGAAGTGACATTTCTACTTTAGGTACAGAAGCTCTAATTTTTATTCTGATTTTGACCTCTGATCTCCACACTGTAACCAAGTAAGACAACTACTTGACTCAGTTAGTTCAACTGACACATTCAAGTCTTAAGATCATTTCTACCTGTAGGCAAATTTTATTCATATTTTAAAACACAGCTCAAAAATTATACTTCCTTTCTTCAACTTTCCTTCCTACACAGAATTGGAGGCTTCCTTTTCTATGTCCTCACAACTCTTAATATAAGTGAACATTTGTTGAATGCTTAGTATGCACTAGACACGGTGTTAGAATATTTGCATGCTGTTCTTTAATCCTCATACTTACACCATGGGAAAGAAACTATTATGACCCTGAGTTTTTCAGAAGAGGGTACCAACTTACAAGATAGCTTGCCCGAATCTATACTGCTC
>NW_007774962.1:2990-3898 GCF_000696425.1 Galeopterus variegatus | reverse complement strand
TACACACCCCTGCAGGTACACCAGTTTAAAAAGCGCATGTTCAGAACGACTAAGAAAAGAAACAGCACAACTCCTTTTCTCTCAGTGATCCAGGAAGACAGACTTTCTAACTGTCCATTTAATGTTTAGAGGAAAGAATTACTGTAACTGGGTGTCAGGGACCACAAGACGAAATTTTCTCAAAGCAAAACATGTGGCTTCACTTACGTGTCCCACACATTGCCAGGCACACAGTAGGCACACAATTACTATTAGATACTTCAGAAATGACAAATGACCAGAATTTTGTGGCAAATCAGTTTAGCCACAAAAAAATCAATTAACCCCTGTTGGCCTCAGTTTCCTCCTGCCCTATTCTATAAAGCACCAGGAAGAGGGTATCTGAAATCGTTTCCAACGCTAAACTTCAATGAACAGCCTGAGATGAAGGAGAGACTGGTTGCCAAACCTGCAAGTGTCTTTAGCTCGGTGTGAAATTGGGTTTTTAGAAAGAAACGGACATCTCACTGTGAGCTCCTTCGGAGAGAAAGGCCTAAGAGAGGGCAGAGAAGGCATGGTACCTCAAACACTGACTTACAGTGATTTTAAGTTGGCAAATTGAGCTTAACGTTCTTGTGATGAATTTCATTTTACTTTGGTTCAGAGGATTTTTGAAGACATCTACGAACCTATGTGGAAAGCACATTTTTTAAGTGGTTTCCCCATTTTGTCTTTGTAGATTATGTTCCTACACCAGCTGCAAATTACACTACTGTGGAAAGTGAGAGGAGAGCAGTATCAGGTGGGATCCATATTTTTACATAATAGATTTCTAGCCTTTATTATTGGATCCATATTTTTAATAAGTACTAATCTGTGCCACGTTCTGTGATAAATGCACTAAACTGAAACTAACACAAAAATATTAA
>NW_007774962.1:0-1367 GCF_000696425.1 Galeopterus variegatus | reverse complement strand
AGTTTCCACCCAGGTAGCAATTACAGATCTAATACTTTTTTACCTGCGTGTACCACCTATGATTAGGTACGGTGTATTCAGTGAGATACAAGCTGTATTCAGTGATAGAGAAAATGAGCTCTCTACAAAAACCACATACAGAAAGAGGAAAAGGTTTTACTTCTATTATTTTTGTTTTAGTAGAGCTATGGCATATATTTTATTTATTTATTTATTTATTTATTTATTTATTTATTTATTGACCAGTAAGGGGATCGCAACCCTCCGCACGGTGTTGTCTGCACCACGCTCAGCCAGTGAGCGCACGGGCCATCCCTATATACGATCCGAACGCATGGCCTTGGCGCTACTAGCACCGCACTCTCCTGAGTGAGCCACAGGGCCGGCCCATATATTTGAAGATTTTACATTTCAAGTGGGGGCTCAGGCCTGGGACCAGGGTGAGGCAAAGTGAGGTACTCACCTGCAGCCCCAAATTTACTGAATAATGAGGCATTGAAAACTGAATAATATAGATACTGTTGTAATGCAATATTCTAAATACTCAAATTTATATTCAAAATTCATGGTGAATAAAATATCAGTATTTGAAATACAGACAGGATCCATCAGAGGGTGAGGTGAGGAAAGGGAGACAGCCCGTACAAGATCATGTCCTGGCTTCTGCCAAACAGTCACCATCATCTTAGTCCACTCAGTGACTGAACTGAGTTGCAGTTAGCATGAAGCCTTTCTAAGTTTGTGCCCCTGTTCCTGGTCACCCCGGCTTCTAGGGGGTAGGCTTTGGAGGACCCGACTGAAGACCTTCAGTGTTGATACGGCTCCTCTTCCTCAGCAGTCCCTCAGCCCCATTTGTTGCCCCCCTAGTTCTGAGAGATGGTCAAAATCTCTGATAAGTTTCGCAGCTTCTCAGGTCCCCACTTGCAAGGAGACAAATGTCTCCAGAGGCAAAGAAAGCTGGTGGTGAATGCCGGGCTCATCTCTCTCCACTCAAAGCACTTACTTTCTCGGTAGCCTCTGCTTTCCTTCCTAGACACATTCCAAAAGTGTACATTTTCTTCTTGTCATCAGTGGAAGGCTGGTCGGCAGCAAGCTAGTCTGCCCCAACTGGAAGCCAGAAGTCTTGGTTTGTTTCTACAGATGAGTTTCAGAATCATGTGGGGAAGTGACCCCTTGCACAACACCGAAATATTCCCACTGTCCTTTGGTTAGAATAGAACTAAATGAATAGATCAGCTCACAGAAAAAATTTTAAAACTATAATAATAATCTTTAAATCAGGAATATATCACCATATCACTGAGTTGAATCTTCTTTTATGTCCCTTGAAGAGTTTGAAGTTTTCTTCGATTCATTTTATTGTTTTG
>NW_007774961.1:3092-3898 GCF_000696425.1 Galeopterus variegatus | reverse complement strand
AAATTCCCAATCCCTTACAAGCCAATATTTTTGTAACTGATTATGGGCTTGGATGTCATATCAATCTCAAATTTCTATGAAAAGTTTTTAAACAGTTATTCCCAATTTCTATGCTTACTCTCCTTGCAGACCATAACGAACCCTTCATGAACCAGCACCGGCCTGTGTGTTTTACCATTCCATGGCAGTGGTCCAGTGGTTAGAGTGCCCACCGAAATCTTCTAAAGAGACAGAAATGGAAAATTCTTAGTGCATATAATGACATTCATGTAAAGAGATAGTGCACCAGTGACTTCACAGCAATATTTCAAAGCCNAAGTCAAGGGTTAAGATCCCCTTACCGGTCATCTTTTTTTTTTAAAAAAAAAAAAAAAGAGAGAGAGAGAGAGACACTAGGGAGCTACATCAGTCGTCCCGTCTGTGGTTCACTCAAGACTCTTGCAGGCCTCTACTAAATGCTGTGCACTTTCCAGTTCAACCCTCATTTCTGCCCCCTTACCCACCTGCCTAATTCCTATTCATCTTTTTAAACCTCAAGTTCTACAGCCCTCTCTTAGCTGTTTCTTCCCCTCGGCTCCTCAGGGCCTTGTGAATCCCTCTGTCGTAGTGTTAACCACGTTGAATTGTACAAACAAGTACAAGCAAATCCTTCGGGGCTTATAGCTGGGAGAGATAAAGACATGGGTTCTGCCACATATTCACCTTCATGCTCCCCAAAGCCTAGCACAGAACCGGGAACAGCATGAATGTATAGTGGATGTTTGGTTAGAAAAATGCAAGAGAGACAAAGGAAAGACAGAGAGAGA
>NW_007774961.1:0-2305 GCF_000696425.1 Galeopterus variegatus | reverse complement strand
GGGGAGAGAGGGAGGAAAAAGAAGGAGAAGGTTCATGAAGAGAGAGAATGAGAGAGAGAGAGAAAGGAGGAAGGACAAAAGCAAAGATGAAGGAGGAAGGAGAGAAAGAAGGAAGAAGAATCATGAGTCAAAATAACAGGAAAAGCCAAAATCTCCGTACTCTAAGGTTGGATTTTGTTGTGATGTCTGTCCCCGCACCCCATTATATCCACTAGTCATCTTGAACTGGAGGCAGTGGGGGTGGGGATACGTGAGAGAGAGAATGGTCTGTACGTAAACTCAGAGCTTTCACATAGAAGTAGAAAGCAGAACTGTGATTATTAAAGGCTGGAAAAGGTAGGCAGAGGGGGATAGGGAGGAGTTGGTTAATGGATACAAACTTACAGCTAGATAGGAAGAACAAGTTCAAGTGTTGTACAGTAGTGCTAGGTGACTATAACTAGCAATAATTTATTGTATATTTTCAAATGGCTAGAAGAGAGGAGCTCAGATGTTCTCAACACAAGAAATGATAAATGTTTGCAGTAACCGATATGCTAATTATCCTGATTTGGTCATTACACATTGTAAACATGTATCGAAATATCACTCTGTACCCCATAAATATGTATGATTATTACATGTCAATTAAAATAATAATACCAAAATACAGCCCCCAAGTTAGTTTCCTCATGCAGTTCTTCTCTGGTGTTGGGTGGATTCTGTTGGTTTGCTGGTGACCTCCACACCATCCCCAGAACGCCACCATGCCACTGCTCCCTCCTCTGGACCACTGACCTCTACACTCTTCTTCCTCCCTGGCCTGTGGAAAATACCTTCTATTTCTTGTAACCCCCTCTTAAAAGGGATTTCCCATGAGGCTTTTTTGCCCCTGTGCTCTCTGTCCCAGAACACACAGGCACTGGAGGGTGGTGGGGGTGCTGAGTCCAGGAATATCAAGAACAGTATCGTGCTGGACTTGGAACCAACCACTGGAGCTGCTCACCCCACCCCGCAACCCTGCTGCTCACACTGGTCCTCCTGACAGATTCCCTGCTCTCCTGGTGAACTTACTCAGAGGCCCCACGATCTCTGTCTCTCCAGTCCATCCCTCTTCAAGGTTCTCAGACAGTCCATCCCACAGGTCTATGCCTGGCTGAATCCTAACTGAAGGCTTGGTCCTCTCTCCCTCTCATACTGTGGGGATGCCCATAGGTAGGGCGAACCAAGGGGAGTGTCTGGGCCATGCCTTGATCACTGAGAGTCAGGAAGCCATTGATCCCATCACTCAACGGACTTCAAGGGAGCAGTGTGGCCAAATGCCACGTTCCAGCCCACCCAAGTCTCAGCTCTACTGTAGTCAAAATGCCATTACACTTTCCCACAGTAAAATGTTTGCAGCCTCCTCAAAGGTCTCCACTGTCTTCTAAAAATCTCTTCTGGGGGCTGGCCCGGTGGCGCACTGGAGAGTGCGCCGCCTGGGAGTGCGGTGGCGCTCCTGCCGAGGGTTCGGATCCCATATAGAGACCGGTTCCCGCTCACTGGTTGAGTGCGGTGCAGGCACAACACCGAGGGTTGCGATCCCGTCACCGGTCCCCGGTGTGGGCGAGACACCGAGAGTTGCGATCCCATTACCGGTCAGTAAAAAAGACAAAAAGGAAAAAAATAAATAAATAAAAATAAAAATCTCTTCTGGGAGGGCAAAGAAGTGCACAGACTTGGCTGAGGCACCAGAATACCTCTCTGGGCTCAGCTCCCCCAAGGACAAATCCTCTTCCCTCATACCCAAGGTTTGATCGATGGACCAGGACACAGGATGCAGATATCTCAGACCACCTTCTGTTAGTCACTGTCCTTTCTGCCAAGTTCTCTAAGTGATAACCCCTCCTTCCCACAAAGGGAGACATTCTCTCCAGCCTTTCATGCATGTGGGAGGCCTCATTCTTCAGGTCCAAAGTTCACTCACTGTCTATGACGAGAAAAAATCTCAGGCAAAGGGAGGGGTGGTGGCGACACAAGGGAGAGACTGAGGTGGAGGGAGGAGAGGGGGGAAGATGGAAAATGCAGAGAGCAACACAGATGCTCTCTACTCACTTCCCTCTTCTCTCTCTTTTCCACCTTTTTCCTCCCTTCTTCTCCCATACTGCCTGTCTCCCTCCCATCCCCCTATTTTAAAATGTAGCTTTTATTATTATTCAGATGTGGTGACTCCAACATATCAGGAGACAGCTGCCATTGAAAAGATAGTTTGTTACTCACAGATCCCAAGAGGAGAAGGCAAGCAGTGCCATGGGGGGGGGGGGGGGGCACATGGGGAGGCACAGGG
>NW_007774960.1:0-3899 GCF_000696425.1 Galeopterus variegatus | reverse complement strand
TTCTGGTCTCTCTTCTCAATTTACATCCTGTTCTGCAAAACCCTTCTAATCCTCCTCAGTGGCTTTATTTGTTTTATTGTACAATATCACTTTCTAATTTGTGTTTAAATATACCCTCCAAAACAGACAAAATGGACTGTCTGTGGCTAAAGGACATATTCAAATGTTAAACAGAACCAAAGGACCACAGCAGGGTGGAGGGGGCATACACATATCTCCTAACTTGCCGATATGTGTTTCTATGCCATAGACTGTTATGAAGTTGTTTTTTTTTTTCTTGTAACTAAGTACAAAGCAGCTCTCAGAAGATGAGGCCAAATTAGCTATAGCTAGGAATTCTATATTGACTTTCCACAAGTCCACCTGGTGCTAGTCATTGAACCACTCCTTGTCATTCCTGGGGGACCACTGTGGCTCCAACTAAAAAGAAAATAGACTCCTTGGACATTCTTCTTCTGATGAGAGATGCCACATCAAAACTAGCCACGGCCAGCCTGTGGAGTTTATGCAGTAACACATCTTTGTACATACATGCTCACCACTGAGCACACCTATAGCTCACTTCGCAAATGTTCATAGAATTCCTCTAATCTCACTGAATAAGAATGTGAAACTGATCCTAAGAGTTATAAATACCAGCCTCTTCCCTTCTCTTGAAGATGTGCGGTATATGATACACAGGCTGTTCTCCCCAGTCTTCTCTTAGAAACCTGGATGGCTAACACCCTCCCATTTTCAAGTTATGGTTCAAATAATACTTTTTCAATGAAGTTTATTCTGGTCTCTCTTCTCAATTTACATCCTGTTCTGCAAAACCCTTCTAATCCTCCTCAGTGACTTTATTTGTTTTATTGTACAATATCACTTTCTAATTTGTGTTTAAATATACCCTTCAAAACAGACAAAATGGACTGTCTGTGGCTAAAGGACATATTCAAATGTTAAACAGAACCAAAGGACCACAGCAGGGTGGAGGGGGCAGACACATGTCTCCCAACTTGCCGATATGTGTTTCTATGTCACAGACTGTTATGAAGTTTTTTTTTTTCTTGTAACGAAGTACAAAGCAGCTCTCAGAAGATGAGGCCAAATTAGCTATAGCTAGGAATTCTATATTGACTTTCCACAAGTCCACCTGGTGCTAGTCATTGACCCCCTCCTTGTCATTCCTGGGGGACCACTGTGGCTCCAGCTAAAGAGAAAATAGACTCCTTGGACATTCTTCTTCTGATGAGAGATGCCACATCAAAACTAGCCACGGCCAGCCTGTGGAGTTTATGCAGTAACACATCTTTGTACATACATGCTCACCACTGAGCACACCTATAGCTCACTTCGCAAATGTTCATAGAATTCCTCTAATCTCACTGAATAAGAATGTGAAACTGATCCTAAGAGTTATAAATACCAGCCTCTTCCCTTCTCTTGAAGGAGCATACACTTTCAGTTTGCCCTGAGTTTGCGTTTCCCCAATCTGCAGATTGTTTCTTTCCTGGAAAATAAAGTTTATTTTCTTTAGTGGATCCTGAAATCCTCTTTTTGTTAACATTTAATATATACATTATTTATTATAGTTAATTTTTTCCATCATCTTTATAAATTATATGAGGAAAGGTAATTTTATTCTATGTTTGAATACATTTCAAGCACCTAGAATGTTGCGTGAACATAGCAGGTGCCCAATCAACACTTGTTAAATCAATGGCCACATCCTGAAGATGAAAAAAGTTTGAAGAAGACTTCATAAAGAAAAATCAAAACTATTCCTTCATCTCAGATTCAGGGTAAGGGTATAAGGTTGATGTATTTATTCAACTAATATTTACTGAATGCAAGGTAATGTTTCTTGGTGTTATGAGGAATAAAGTTATTAAACAGACACTATCTTTGCCCTCTAATTGAATGAAAGCTCAAGAGGATTGCATTGATTCTGTAGATAGCTTTGGGTATAGATTTTCACAATTTTACTTCTTCCAATCCAAGAGCATGGAATGTCTTTCCATCTTTCTGTGTCGTCTTTAATTTCTTTCTATAGTGGCTTGTAGTTCTCATTGTAGAGATATTTCACCTCCTCCATTGTTCACTGCAGCTCCATTTACAATAGCCAAGATATGGAACCAACCTAAATGTCCACTGATGGATGACTGGATAAGGAAACTGGGGTATATATAAACCGTAGAATACTACGCTGCCATAAAAAATAATGAAATTCTCCCATTTGCAAAAACATGGATGAGCTTGGAGAAACTTATGTTGGGTGAAATAAGCAAAGCACAGAGGGATAAATACTGCATGTGCTCACTCATAAGTGGGAGTAAGAGAGAAAGAAGGAAGGAAAGAAAGACCACAGTGGTGTGTTAGACTTGGAGAGGGAGAGAGCACACCTAGGGATACAAAGTGAAGTGGAGGATATGGGGATGGGGTGGGAGGTTGGGGATAACTCAGTGGGGGACATGAGGTATAATTGCAATTTAAGGTAATGGGAATGCTGCCAGTATGGATCTGGCCATCACATCTTGGGCACAAGTGGTTGTCGGGCCTTTAAAAACTAACACCACCTTAAGTGACATTACAAGTGGATTAACGTGGCAGCCTAAGACGGTGCTGGGAGGAAGTAGGGTGGGAATGTCTGCGGGAACTTTGCCTTAGCCCTTATTGGCCGCACTCCTGAACACTGTGTGATTGCAATAGATAGGCATTGAGACAGGAACCCTTAAGCTGATTGGAGGGTGTAAAAAACCTGCCTTCCCCATTTGCCTTTAAAAGCAAGTGCTTGTGTTATAATAAACGGAACTGCCTCGACAGAACCCCTACCACGTCTGAGTGTCCTTTAACCGGGCTGGTTTGGGGCCGGCAGTGTGCTCACCTCTCTTCACGTCTCTCTTCCCTGTCTCCTTCCAAAGGGGACAGGAGGGAAAGAGTAATCCGGGCCATTCACTCACCCACCAGAAGGAATGAGGCTAGGGCTGTATGGGTTGGCCGGCGGCGGACCCGACAAGTGGTGACAATCTGCTTTGTATCTCATGAATACTCATAACCATGAAACTCATAACAAATAAAAGAAGATTTGCATTATAAAAAGAAAGCTAATGAATGTGATAGTCAGAGAGGTATGCCATAAAATGCCTGCTACATGCTAGGATATTGGTGGATGGTTAAAATAAAGCTGCTGAAAAAGATGTACACTAATAGTTCAATGAATTAGAAAAACTTAAGTGCCATAAGTATGGCATAAACAAAATGCTGACAGTTCAGAAGGAAGAGTGATTCCTTTCTGTTGGAATATTAGAGTCTTCATATGCAAGGGCAGCACTGGATTTGTGCTTTGAACGATCTGTAAAAGTTAGGTTAAGAGGAAGATGGCTGGCTGTTGAATAGAAATGGTGTTCATAAAGAGCAAGGCACATACAGAGAAGAAGCTGCTAAGGGTGGATCACAGAAGGCCCAAAATACTAACACAATGACCTGACATTTACTGACCCACTATGCCTCTTGTAAGGTAGAGTGTTCCATATGATACTTTGAATATGGCTAATTAACCATATTGTATGTTGTTAATAAAAGTGATCTTAATTGCTTTAGGAACATATTTTCAGCACACTATGGAGTGTCTTTTTTTTCCTAAGGTCTTTATTGGAGAGCTGGAATATATATATATTACATGCTACTGACTTGTTGAAGTGGGTAGTATTAATCATGTGGCTGAAGTAGTTTGATTTCAGAAAATAAGTATTTGTAAAGTCATGGTGAAGCTGACCAGTGGGTCTGCC
The DNA here is from genome assembly GCF_000696425.1 of Galeopterus variegatus. Taxonomy (NCBI): domain Eukaryota; kingdom Metazoa; phylum Chordata; class Mammalia; order Dermoptera; family Cynocephalidae; genus Galeopterus; species Galeopterus variegatus. The sequence continues at coordinate 129 of NW_007774960.1, read as the reverse complement.
TTTGTGATATAAATAGACTTCTAGATATTATTGTCTGAGTGAAAAGAGCTATTTTTTGCTCATCGCTAATGTGCAGGTTCCATTTTTTTGTTCTTGGTGGCAACCACATTTAATGTTTTCAGTCCTGCT
>NW_007774959.1:2647-3899 GCF_000696425.1 Galeopterus variegatus | reverse complement strand
TTGGCTTTGGCTCCACCCCCTACTTCTCGTTCCACTCTGTCATCCACGTCCCCTACTCCACAAGGAAGTATCTGCTGTACTCTTTCCACATCACCCTTTTTATCTTCTGGATGGATCTTTGACAGAAGTGCGAGTCTGATCTTGTAGCTCAGCCGAAAACCGATTGACTTAAACAAACCCCAACCCCGCTCAAATCTTGCAGCCTGGTGGAGGTGCCCGAGAGTGTCTCTTACTTCTGCCCTCAAAAGTCAATAAGCTTCATCACGGGAGAAGACAGCAGTTTCAGAGGACCTTCCCCAAACCTTGACCCTCGGCTACTACCCACTTCTGAAGCCGATATACTCGAATTTTACTCGGTACTATTTTGGAGAAGCGAACCCCTGTGCTATAACATCACCGCTCAAAAGCCTCCTGTTCGGAACGGGAACCAAGCGGCAGGTCTAAACACAAGTGCGCATGCGCACAAGGCCCAAGCCCCCAAGAGTTCTAACAGGGCTCGTGCGGGGTCCCGGGTTGACCAATGGTTGCTGACTGACGACAGCAGTCACTGGGCAGATTGAAAGTTGGTTCTCACAGGCTATTGCTTGCCATGGCTACTGATCAGTTGTTTCTTATGCTTGGCACTGGCTGCCCGTTTCTTCTCGTTCCAATCGGTCATCCAAGTCCCCTACTCCACATTGAAGGACCTGCTGTACTCTTTCCACATCACCCTTTTTATCTGCAGGATGGATCTTTGACAGATGTGCGAGACTGATATTGTAGCTCAGCCAAAAGCCCATTCTGTCTTAAACAAACCGCGTCCCCGCTCAAATCCTGCAGCCTGGTGGAGGTGCCCGAGAGTGACTCTTTCCTCTGCCCTCAAAAGCCAATAAGCTGCATCACGGGAGAAGACAGCAGTTTCAGAGCCCCTTCCCCACACCTGGCCCCTCGGCTCCTACCCACTTCTGAAGCCGATATAATCGAATTTTACTCGGTATTATTTTGGAGAAGCGAACCCCTGTGGCATAACATCACCGCTGAAAAGCCTCCCGTTCGGAACGGTAACCAAGCTGCAGGTCTAAACACAAGTGCGCATACGCACACATCCCAAGACCCCAAGAGTTCGAAGAGCGCTCGTGCGGGGTCCCGGCTTGACCAATGGTTGCTGACTGACGTCAGCAGTCACTGGGCAGATTGAAAGTTGGTTCTCACAGGCTATTGCTTGCCATGGCTACAGATTAGTTGTTTCTTATGCTTGGCACTGGCTGTGCCC
>NW_007774959.1:0-1658 GCF_000696425.1 Galeopterus variegatus | reverse complement strand
CATCTTTCCCCCATGCCTGCGTCGGATCTGGTAGCTCATCCGAAATCCGATCCTCTTTCTCACCCAAACCGCGTCCCCGCTCACCTCCTGCAGCCTGGTGGAGATATCCGAACCCTACTCCACAAGGAAGTATCTGCTGTACTCTTTCCACATCACTCTTTTTACCTGCTGGATGGATCTTTCACAGATGTGCGAGTCTGATCTTGTAGCTCAGCCGAAAGCAGATTGACTTAAACAAACCGCGTCCCCGCTCAAATCTTGCAGCCGGGTGGAGGTGCCCGAGAGTGACTCTTTCCTCTGCCCTCAAAAGCCAATAAGCTTCATCACGGGAGAAGACAGCAGTTTTAGAGGCCCTTCCCCAAACCTGGCCCCTCGGCTCGTACCCACTTCTGAAGCCGATATACTCGAATTTTACTCGGTACTATTTTGGAGATGCGAACCCCTGTGCCATAGCATCACCGCTGAAAAGCCTCCCGTTCGGAACGGTAACCAAGCGGCAGGTCTAAACACAAGTTCGCATGCGCACACAGCCCAAGCCCCCGAGAGTTCTAAGAGGGCTCGTCCGGGGTCCCGGGTGGACCAATGGTTGCTCACTGACGTCAGCAGTCACTGGGCAGATTGAAAGTAGGTTCTCACAGGCTATTGCTTGCCATGGCTACAGATCAGTTGTTTCTTATGCTTGGCACTGGCTGTGCCCCTTTCTTCTTGTTCCTATCTGTCATCCAAGTCCCCTACTCCACATGGAAGTATCTGCTGTACTCTTTCCACATCACCCTTTTTATCTCCTGGATGGATCTTTGAAAGATGTGCGAGTCTGATCTTGCAGCTCAGCTGAAAGCTGATTCTATGTCTCAAATAAACCGCGTCCCCGCTCAAATCCTGCTACCTTGTGGAGGTTCCCGAGAGTGACTCTTTCCTCTGCCTTCAAAAGTCAATAAGCTTCATCATGGGAGAATACAGCAGTTTCAGAGTCCCTTTTCCACACCTGGCCCCTCGGCTACTACCCACTTCTGAAGCCGATATACTCGAATTTTACTCAGTACTGTTTAGGAGAAGTGAACCTCTGTGCCACAACATCACCGCTCAAAAGCCTCCCGTTCGGAACGGTTACCAAGCCGTAGGTCTAAGCACAAGTGTGCATGCGCACACAGCCCGAGCCCCCAAGCGTTCTAAGAGGGCTCGGGCGGGTCCCCAGGTAGACGAGTGATTGCTGAGTGACGTCAGCAATCACTAGGCAGACTTAAAGTTGGTTCTCACAGGCTTTTTCTTGCCACGGTGACAGATCAGTTTTTTCCTATGCTTGGCACTGGCTCGGCCCCCTTCTTCTCGTTCCACACTTTCTTCCACGTCCCCTAGTCCACATCGATGGATCTGCTGTCCTCTTTCCACATCACCCTTTTTATCTGCTTGATGGATCTTTGACAGATGTGCGAGTCTGATCTAGTAGCTCAGCCGAAAGCCGATTCTCTTTCTCAAACCAACCGCGTCCGCAGTCCCCTTCTGTAACCTGGTGGAGGTGCCGGAGACTGAAGCTTTTTGACTTTTGAGGGCAGAACGAAGAGTCACTCTCGGGCACCTCCACCAGGTTGCAGGAGGCAATTGCGGACTCCGTTTGGTTGAGAAATAGAATCGGCTTTAGGCTGAGGTAGGAGATTCGA
>NW_007774958.1:0-3899 GCF_000696425.1 Galeopterus variegatus | reverse complement strand
TTTAGTACATATTCTCTGACTGCAGGAGGTAAAAGTATAATTTTCAAAAAATTTTAAAAACATGACATAAGAATATAGAACAAAAATGTGCTGAAAAGGCAACTTGTAAAATGGTAAAGTTGGCGCAAACAGCATTTGAGAAACCAGGTATTTATAAGCATTTAGAAAAAATGTTACGTGAGATTACTATATTAGGTACAAAACTAGTTAATGAGCTGTAGCTCATTATAGGTCAACAAAAATCATAACTTTAGCATATTCTTCTGTACTGCATAAAAATCTACAAATGATCATGTAACTTCACATAATCTGGGCTTTTGTTCAAGAGTGAATAGCAAGTTAAATGAAGGTGCATTTCTCTAGATAATTGAATAATCCTTGACCAGTTAAACAATGCTCCAATGCAGTATCAAAAGAATATGCTGCCCTCCCTTTGCCTTATTTATAAGTTTCAGATAATTTTTCTTAACATGTGTTAGGCTTGTTGTTTTATATGAGATTTCTTCAAGGCAAGGGGAGTCACAATAGCAAAAGTAAAATTATAACCTTCACTAAGAAAAAAAAAGCCTTCAGTTCCACTGTGGTATTGGTTGTACTATATTTTAAGATATCTTCAGACAAGTGCCTTTTTTGAGGGTCACCTCTTCTGAGAAATACACCCCCAGGATTTTGTGATTCTTGGTTTCTGGAAGTTTACACTGCCACCCAAGCCCCACTGACCCAAGCCCTACTTAGATCTGGAGCCAGCCCTGCTTTAATTAAAAGGTTGACAATATTTCTACCCTTTTTTTTCATTCATTTTTATATCTCCTGTGGCAGCCTGCCTGTACGTATCATATATCTCCCCAGACGTCAATTATTTTTGTGAACGTACTTCTTAGAAAGTTGTCTAAGTTGTGAGGGCTAAGCTCCCAAAAACCTGTTATTTTATTGTGTGACTTTTATGGTATGCAAGGTTTTCAGGCACATATACACCACATTATAGAAGAAACTTCTTTATTTCATAGGCTGCTTGAGATGGCAGGAGATATTTTTCACATTGTGGCAAGAAATGTAGATGAGTAATATACCTAACAGATTAATTGACATTGTCAATCATTCCCAGTAAATAATTTGCCTACAATTACAGAAAAGAAAGTGGTATTACTGGTAAGACTGATGTGCAAAGACCGCTTAGGAATGCAACTTGGAATGGATTTCCAAACATTTTATTTGAGTGGATTAGAGTTTAAGTTTCAAATCATACATAAACATACCTCCATATAGAGAGCTACTGCGAAGAAAAGAGACAGTAACCTTATTACTCATAGCCTCATTTTTAGACATTAACTTGATAATGCTATCTTATTAATAAATGTTTTAGTTGCTAGAAAAGTGATTCCTGGCATTCATAGCCTTTAGATGTTGCCATTAAATTGGAAATATTATGGAATCCAGTGTGTTAAACTTTTAAAAACTGTTGTGTATGAGAAAGTGCAACCAACTCATATCCTGTGAATGTTCCCTCAGAAGTGATGGTTGCCATGGGGCCATATATAAACATGTTGTTGTGGTAGTTGTTGTTGATATAAAAGTGCAAACAGACTTTTTTCTGAAAGAAAGTTTGTTAGATGACTTTGACACTTAGGGCTGGCTTTGCCACTTAGGTTATTATACACGAGGCATTTTCCAAAAATTGAATGAGTTCTGTGTACAATGCAGAGATATTGACAAAAAATATTTAGAGCATTTTATCAAAATTTTCTACCGGCAAAGGTGCATTGATATTAATAATATTTACATTCTCACAACCACTTCTGAATATATTAGGTTAAATGGGGTGAAAGAGTAGCAGGCATAATTTATATTCATTTGATAAGACTTGGTAAAGATTTTTGATAACTTCACAGAAATTTAGAAAGTGAATTATCTAATGACTGAATAAAACATCCTTTTGCAAGATATGTGGGTTCCAAGTCTTTTTAAAATGTCACTTAAAAAGGACCAAAACCACATGACTATCTCCATAAATGCAAAAAGTATTTAATAAAATACAACATCTTTTTATGATTAAAAAAATTCGATAAACTAGGAATAGAAAAGAATCTTCTCAATCTGATAAAGGGCATCTGTGAAAAACCCACAGCTAACATTATATTTAATAGTGAAAGATTGAATGCTTTCCCCTAATATCAGGGAAAAGACAATGGTGTCTGCTTCTCAGACTTCTATTCAACATTGTACTGGAGGTTCTAGCTAAGGCAATTAGACAAAAAAAAAAGAAAGATATGAAAAGCATCCATTGGAAAGGAAGAAGTAAAACTATCTTATCTTCTATTAAGAAAGTCCTAAGGAATACATTTAGAAAACTAGTTGAACTAATAAACAAGTTCAGCGAGGTTGCAGGATACAAGACCAATATAAAAAAAGTCAGCCATATACACTAGCAATGAACAATGCAAAAATGAAATTAAGAAAACAATTTCATTTGGAAGAGCATCAATAAGAATAAAATACTTAGGAGTAAATTCAATGCTGAAAACTACAAAAGACTGTTGAAATAAATTAAGAAAACCTAACAAATGAAAAGACATCCCACGTTCATGGAATGGAAGACTTAATATTGCAAAGAAGGCAGTACTCCCCAAATTGGTACACATATTAAATATATTCCCATCAAAACCCCACCAGGCCTTCATACGAAAATGGCAAGCTGATCCTAAAATTTATATGGTAATATAAGGGAACCAGTCAGAATAGCCAAAGAAATGCTGAAAAAGAACAGAGTCAAATAACTCATACTTCCTAATTTCAAATTGTACTACAAAGCTCTAATAATCAAGACAGGTTGTACTAGCATAAGCAAAGACATATAGGTCAATGCAACAGAATTAAGAGTCAAAAATAAACCCTTACATCATGGTCAATTGATTTTCAATAAGAATCCCCATGCAATTCAACAGGGAAAGTATAGTCTTTTCAATAAATGGTACTGTACAACTGAATATCCACATGCAAAAGAATGAAGTTGGACTCTCAAACTCATACCATATACAAAAATTAATTCAAATGTATTGAAGACTTAATAGCAAGAACTAAAACAATAAAACTCTTAGAGAAAAACACAAGAGTATATCTTCGTGACCTTGGATTTGGCAGTGGATTCTTAGATATGGCACTAAAAATCACAAACAACAAAGTAAAAAGTTAGATAAATTGAACTTCACCAAAATCAAAAACTTTTCTACTTCAAAGTATACCATTAAGAAGGTGAAAAAACAACTCACAAAATGCAGGAAAATATTTGCACATATCAGTTATGGGACTTGTACCCAGAATATATAAGGAAATCTTACAACTCCATAATGAAAAGACACATAACTCAATTAAAAAGTGGGCAAAAAAGCTGAATAGACATTTTTCCAAAGGAGACATATATAAATGATCAATAAACACATGAGGATGCTCAGCATCATTAGCCATTAGTAAAGTGCCAATCCAAACCACAAGATACTATTTCTCACCTATTAGATTGGCTATCATCAAAAAGACAGACAATAACAAGAGTTAATAAGAGTGTGGAGAAATTGGAACTCTCATACATTTCTGATGGAAATGTAAAATGGTGCAGCTGCTTTGGAAAACAGTTTGGTATGTCCTCAAAAAATTACATATAGTTACCATATGACCCGGCAACTATATTCCAAGGTATATACCCAGGAGAACTGAAAACATGTATCCACACAAACACTTGTACCCAAATATTCATAATAGCAATATTCATAATAGACAAAAAGTAGAAGAAATCCAAACATCCACCAACTGATGAGTGGATAAACAAAATGTAGCATAACCATATAATGGAATATTATTCAGAGATGAAAAGGAAAGAACTACTGATACATGTTACAACACAGATA
>NW_007774957.1:0-3899 GCF_000696425.1 Galeopterus variegatus | reverse complement strand
ATATATATATATATATATACTATATGCTTCCATTTATCTAAAATTCTAGAAATTAAAATATAATAGGAAATCAGTGGTGTCCTGGATATGATGAAGGCAGAAGGGATGGGCCAGAGGTTTGACATAGGAGAATGAGAAAACTTTTGAGGGTGATGTATAGGCTCTCATACACATCTTTTTTTGTGTTGGTTGTTTCATGAGCATATACATATGTCAAAACATATGAAACGGTACACTTTAAACATGTAAAATTTATTGTATGTCAATTATAACTCGATAAAACTAAAATGGTCCCTAAATATATGAAACTGTTTATTCTCACTTATTCTAAGAGTACTGCAAATTAAAACTACATTGAGGTACAATTTCTCACCTACAAGATTTACAAAAACTTAAAAACTATAACAACACATTCTACTTGGAAGACTGTCAGTCAAAAGGCACTGTTATATGCAGCCAGTAGAAATTTAAATCAGTATAACCTGCATGGAGGGGAATTTGGCAATATATAACAAAAGTACATATATGTTTACCTTTTGACCCAGTATTCCTACTTCTAAAACTGTGAATATACATAATCCAAACAATACAAAATACATATCCACTAGGTTATTCATTACAGCATAATATTTAATTGCAAATACTGACAACCTGTAAGCACATATATAGAATAGTGGTTGTATAAACTATGGTTCATCCATACACTGGCATACTATGCTGTTGTGAAAAGAAAGAATAACTTCCAGGTTATAATAAAAAAATCAATGTGTGAAAGAATGTCCATACCTTTTGTGTAAGAAGGAAGAGGAAATAATGAGATTTGCATGGATCTGCTCCTTTGTGCAAAAACAAACATGGAGGGGCCAGCCCGTGGCTCACTCGGGAGAATGTGGCGCTGACAACACCAAGGCCACAAGTTCGGATCCCATATAGGGATGGCCGGTTAGCTCACTTGGGAGAGCGTGGTGCTGACAACACCCAGTCAAGGGTTAAGATCCCCTTACTGGTCATCTTTAAAAACAAACAAACAAACAAACGAACATGGAAAGGATGAAACAGAGAAAAGTGAGATCCTGTATGTATAGAGGAGGCTGGAAATGGAGATAAAAGGACAGAAGGAATGAGGGTAGGATGACACTTCTCTGAATATATCTTATAGTACAGGTCTGATTCGGGGGACCATGTTAACATTCTATTTACTAAAAAAAATTCAAAATGAAATAAACAAGGATGGGAGACAGGAATCCTTAAATGAAATACAAACAGAAACAAATAAATCTTAACTGTATTTCAAACAATTAATAACATAATCACACTGAAGGGGGAGAGAAATAACCAAATTAACTTTTAAACACAAATGTCTGGATCATATGCTCTTAGGGTGAACACTAAAAGGACTCGAAGGAGTATTAGACTTAAGTAACAGGTTTCTTTTTCGAAGAGATATGATTTATCAATTCAAAACCATTTCCTGGTATTCTAGATTTGAGCAAGTAACTAAATATATAATGAAAGTCAGGTTTCCAACTGTCAGAGAGGTTAATAAAACAAAAGCATAAATCCTGTGGTAATTAATTGCAACTGAAATTAGTGTGAATTCATGATTTTTATATATTTAGCTAAATATACAAATAGAGACAGATGTATAAATATGTGATATGTGTATGATATCACATATATATAAATATATATATGTGAGTATACATATAGATATACACACATATATATATGTGTGTGTATATATTCGTTTCCTACCTCTGCCTGCTGAGAGGGGCTAAAAGCAATTTCTTTGAAAAGGAAAAAACACACATTTAGGGAATTTCTAGGTATCTAATAAGAAATCATATTGAAAATCATGAACTAATATACTTAGAGCTTAACCACAGGGAGCATACTACATATAAAAATTTGTGGGATATAACTTAAGCATTCCTTAAAACAACTTAAAACCTTAAATGCATAAGTTAGACTAAGAAAATCAATTAAAAATCTTTTTTGGAATATGCTGTTTTACTTTAAAGTACATATAATAGTATTCCCAATCTGGGACTCATCTGCAAATAGCCTGGAAAAGACATGGTAAAAGCATGAAACGTGAACAAGAAAGTTGTGATTATTTCAGGAGAGGAAGAGAGACAAAACCCATACCTACAATATTTTTTTTTAATAAGAAGGATCTGAAGCAAATGCTACCAAACACTACCATTTGCCAAAGGCATACGTGCATGCTGGGTATGTTATGAAACCCTCGCACGTTCCCTAACTCTGCCCATCAGTAAGCACTTCGGCTCTTTCAGCAGACAGAGAACGCCTGCCCTCTTCGTGCACACTCACTCTCGTAGCCTCTGGGAGAAGCACATGTGAGTGCGCTGTTCAGCCCCATTCCCCTCTCATCAGAAATGGCCTGTCCTCACAATGTCCTCCTACACTTTGCAGAGGCTCCTGTGGGCAGCTCTGGCTGCTCCCTGGTGGGTACAATGAATGCAATTGGGAAGGATTCCCAAGCCTCACGCTGGCCATACACCTAAACCACAACTTCGTCTGATTCTTCTATTTTTCCAAATTAGTTCTAAATGTGAGAAGAAAAGAGGGTGTTATTTATTGGCATCTATTCTCCTACAAATCAAAAATGTTACAAATTTTTCAGGTTTTAGACAAGTTTACACTGAGTTCATAACCCCCCAAAAAACCCTAAGTGTTCCTAATAAAGCAGCAATGTCATTCCCTTTATTTTCATGAATTATTGGCATCTATTCTCCTACAAATCAAAAATGTTACAAATTTTTCAGGTTTTAGACAAGTGTACACTGAGTTCATAACCCCCCAAAAAAACCTAAGTGTTCCTAATAAAGCAGCAATGTCATTCCCTTTATTTTCATGAGCAATCTTCCATAAAATTCCTAAGGAATCTATTATGTAACTTTTATTTGTAATTATTATTAAGTATGTCATTCCCATACTAATTCAGACTTTGTTAGTAAGAATCTGTGATAATTTTGACAGAGAGGAATATTCAAGTTCATCTTTATTTGTTCTAAGAAAAATGTCTCTTTTAAAAAAGAAATACATGTGGTAATAATATATATGCCACATTTAGTCTGTTTTTTAAAATAAACTTATAACGATTTAAATACATTTTTAAAATACTTTTAAACTCACACTAACTAAATAAAATAGCTATATTTTATAGAGATGCAAGATCTCAGTCAAGTGTCTGTCTTGAGATGGAACTAACATAGACAAAGCTCTCCTGCGCATGGCTGCATTTCTCACAGCATCTCTGCTTCTCTCTGTGCATCTGCTCCATTTTCCTCTTGGCATCAATATAACTATTCAAAACTTCAGCTTGCATATGACCCATGGTGACTGCCTAGCCAATCTTCATCATAGTAACTTTCCAGATTTTCAGTTTCTGCAATTATTGGGTTAGTCTCTCTGTTTTCCAGTTTCAAGTTCCCAAGATCAGGGAGGAGAGGCAGTATAGTATATAGCACAGTGGTTAAGAATAGGGGCTTCAGAGTCTAACACGCGCAATTTCAAATCGCAGCACCTTCACCAGCTGTGTGACCTAGGCTCTTTGTACCTCAGAGTAAAATGAATTGGCTGCCTTTGGATCAAGTGTCCACCCCAGACCCAAAGAGCGTGGCAGAGACAGGGAGGTGGTCCTATAGCAGAGAACGTGGTGGGCAGCTGTCAGAGCTGCAGGCAAGGGGAAAATAAGTAATGACATGGCTAGCATATGTTGCCATCTATGAATGATTTGAATCGAGTCATTAAAAAAGCACAAAAGGAAAACTACTTTGGTGACACAAAAGGTAAAAATCACCATTCTATTAGGATAAGAGCACTGACTTAGGACTCATAAGGACCAGGTGTGAGGCCCAGCTCAGTCACAGATT
>NW_007774956.1:1887-3900 GCF_000696425.1 Galeopterus variegatus | reverse complement strand
ACAAATCACTGCTGAAAGAAATTAAAGAGGACACAAAAAGATGGAAAGACATCCCATGCTCATGGATTGGAAGAATTAACATAGTGAAAATGTCCCTGCTACCCAAAGTGATGTACAGATTCAATACAATCCCCATCAAAAGACCATTGATTTTCTCCACAGAAATAGAAAAAAAATCCTAATATTCATATGGAACAACAAAAGGACCTGAATAGCCAAAGCAATCCTAAGCGAAAAGACAAAGCTGGAAAAATTACACTACCTGACTTCAAAATACACTACAAAGCTGTAGTAACTAAAACGGCATGATACTGGCATAAAAACAGACGCATGGACCAGTGGAACATAACACAGAACCCAGAAATCAATCCACATACTTAGAGCCAACTGAAAGGCACCAAGAAATACATTGGGGAAAGAATACCTCTTCAATAAATGGTGCTGGGAAACTAGATTTCCATGTGTAGATAAATGAAACTAGACCCACACTTCTCACCATATACTAAAATCAACTCACATTGAAGTAAACACTTAAATAAAAGACATGAGACTATAAAAATCTTAGAAGAAAACACGGGGAAACACTTCAGGATGTAGAGCTTGGCAAAGATTTTATGAATAAGACCTCAAAAGCACAGACAACAACAACAATGAAAACAAACAAACAAACAAACAAAAAACTGCAGATAGAAGTGCTGTATGATCCAGCAATCCCACTTTGGTATATACCCCAAAGAATAGAAATCATCGTGTCAAAGGGATACCTGCACTCCCATGTTTATTGCAGCTGTTTACAATAACCAAGGTATGCAACCAACCTAAATGTCCATTTACAGATGACTGGATAAGGAGAATGGTATATATACAATGGAATACTATTCAGCCATTAAAAAAAAAAGACAAGAAAAGAAAGAAAGGAAATTCTGCTATTTGCAGCAACATGTATGAGCTTGGAGAAAAATGATGTTGAGTAAAATAAGCCAGGAATAAAAAGAGAAATACCACATGTTCGTACTCATAAGTGGAAGAACATGTGGAAGAACATGGCTTCAAATGGTGTCTATTCCCCATAGATATCTAGGGGAAATACATTCCTTTCCCTTTTCCTTTCCCTTTCCCTTTTCATTGACTGCAGTGACCATATCTATTCTGTTCACGTGCATACTTTTATCAGTATAAATGGACTGAGGGAGGTCCTCAAATACTTGTTGAAAAAAGAGAACTAAATAAAAACTCTCATATTTTCAGTTACATAAATCCTGTTCATCAGAACTAGATTGAATTGTTCCCTCCTGCTCGATTCATGTTTTTTTTCCTAAACCTCAGAATATGTCCCTACTGGCAATAGGGTTGTTGCAGATGTAACTAGTGAAGTTAAGATGAGAGAGAGAGGAAGAGAGGGGTTGATTGGAATTAGGGTGTCTGAACAGTGTAGTGACACTAGTGAAAAGATGTAGGACAAAAACCACTGTAAATAATAAAGGATCAAAAACCATAAGCTGAATTGATACAAATGCCCTAAAGCAGCAAATTGTTAACACGGTGTTTTTCATGATTCCTAGTATTTTTCCAGGAAGCACTTCTTTTGTCTCTCCAGGAACTCTTGAGACCTACCGTGGAATGGAGAGGCAGACTTGCTGAGAGACGACCCCCCTCCCAACTCCCATGGGGATGTGGGTTGTTGAGAGGAAGGATGCAAGTGATTTCCCTCCTGTGTTGTGCTCTCTTAGGAGAAACCCAGCTTGAGTTTCTTATGATCATTCTAACAACCTATATCTGAAATTGAAAACAATAGGAGAGAGTGCTGTTGCTGGTGGCAGGGATCCCTCTCTTCTCGTAGCTGAGAATAGTTGTATAAAATACTAAGTGAGAGCAGAAAGCTTGACATTTTGTTTGCATTTTCAGAAAACAACCTAGGAACTAAAAAAAAAAAAAAATAACCTCTCATTTCTAGTGTGCAATTTGTAACAAAACACAATCATAGAAAATCTTATTTCTTTCCCTGAATTTTCT
>NW_007774956.1:0-1242 GCF_000696425.1 Galeopterus variegatus | reverse complement strand
GTACCATGTCAAACTGAAACATGTATTTTCATGCTTAATGAAATGCAGCTTTTAAAAACTGAACACTGCTTTACAAAACATCTCATATGAACTTAAAACATTTTCATGCTAGAAAATTTAAAAATAATTCCTATATTTCAAGCATCTTTATTGCTTTACACATTTTACATTGCTTACAATATAAACATAACTACCATTCCTATCTTAACTTATAATTATGGCCCAGTCCACAAGTACCTGAAAAATAGATAGGTTCAACTTTGTAATTGTTATAATACATTCTTCATCATTTCACTTTAACAATAAATGTGTTTTTATCAAACTTTTAGGATTTACTCAACTGATATTTTTTTCATGAGCCAGATAAAATTGCTGAATTCAAAATAGATCTGGGCATAAGCAAAAAGGTTAGAAATCCCATATTGAAGCAATTTTGTCAGTCATGATGCCCTCTCACCTCTTCTTCCAACAAAGACAGATATTGATTGAGTTCATTTTATGCATGAGGCACTACCCTAAATACTGTATAGAATTTCAGTGAGAAAGAGGTATAATCCCTGACATCAAGAACTTTGAAGAAAGCACCTTGCCTTATAAGGTAATGTATAGTTAAGATTTCCCTGGGTGACTCAATTAATAATTGCAAAAGGAAATTACAAGAGAGAGGGTTTCCATGGACAGGAAAGTCTACTGTTAAATGGATGTGGGGTTGAACTACATCTTGATTATGATATCAAAACCAAAAATTTAGGATTCTTGGGGAACCAAGAATTTTGATCTTTGGGTTTCTGATCTTTGAACTTATTCCTATAAAATGTAAGTATAAAAATTAAGTGTTATTCATGTCACTATGGGAAAAAATGCAGTAAACCACTCAGTACTAGAAAGTCTTGCACAAATGGTATATATGGCAATGAGAAGCACAGGCAGATTTAATTACAGGAAGCTTCAAAAGAAAAAACAGTGGAACTGAGGCATGAACAATCATTTTCATAATTTTCTATTTCCATCAGTGGTAAGTTTTCCCCATTCTCCTCTTTTTTAAAAACTCATCACTCTGTGTTCATAGTGTTGCATAAATTTATAGACTGAAGCATATTTATACCTAAGGTTCAAGAGAGGCACCTCTGAAGCTGCTATTTGCTGTTAGTTGAAGACTAAAGACCTGGGCTCCTGTCTTCTCACAGTTCCCCATCACACTGCTTCAATCAGAGAAGCTCTGTTTTTATCCATTTTTTTTTT
>NW_007774955.1:1316-3900 GCF_000696425.1 Galeopterus variegatus | reverse complement strand
TGATTTTTAGATGTCATAGGAGGTTGTATTACCAATACAATTAGCCCGCTGGAATTAGGAAACCCAAGACGGTTGTGGACAAAGGAATTTTTCCCACAGTACATCACTATCTCATACTCTCTGTGCTTATACAAGTTCCTCAGAAAATGGTGGAGAGTGACAGTGACAAAGATTTATTGTGCATTTGGCAATAGTTTGTAACATAGAATAACAAGTTCAAACCACTTCATAGGCAGTAAGTAAATCTTCAAATCCTCTGTTGAAGCCAAAAGCTTGTATTAATCCAAACAACAATGAGAAGTGTTCAGAGAATTCAAGTGACTCCTTTAGAATTTGAAGAAGTTATTCGTAGATTGCAATAATTTGTAATGAGTTTATATAAAACCTTAACACACCTGATTCTTTATTCATTAACTCAACAAACATTTATTGAACCCCGTGCATTGCGCAAGACACTATTATAGGCACTGTGAATATGAAGATAGACAGAATAAAATTACTGCCCCCAAGGAGCCCACAGAATAGTGAGTGAAAAAGGTCAGTAAGTTAATAGGTAGAAATAATGAGATGGATATAACCAGCGATGGATTCCTTTGGAGAGAATTAGAAGGAGTCACTAATACTGTTTCCAGAGGCTGGGGAAAACTTTCTTCACCATGGAGGTAAAACCTGAGCTGAATTTTAAGGAATGAGTAAGAGTTCATTACAACAATTCCAGGCTGAGGTAGGAGTTTATGTAAAGCCAGGGAAGTGTGAGACAGCATAGGATGTCCGTGCAACTACAAGCACTGATGTAATAGGGTATAGAGTGTTACAGGAAGTGCTAATTAAACAAGTGCCAGTATATTATTAAAAAGCCTGATATGTCCAGCTGAGAAGTAGAGGAATTTTCCCGCAGGCAATGGGATCATTGAAGGTTTTAAATAACAGAAAAACAAATAAACAAGAAGATATGAGCAGTGCTATATTGATACAGTGTTGCCTATTATACCAGACTAAATATATCATAGGGGCAGGGACCTTGTCTCATTCTTCTTTATCTGCCCCAGTACTTCCCACAGTTCCTGGGACATAGCAGGAGATTAATATATAATTTTTGGATTGATGTAGATTATTTTAATGATCATATTTATTATAAAGCCCAATTCTTATCTTTTTCTCACCCCCAAAACATTATATTCTTGAGTAGAGCTCCCACTGGGTCATTGGAATGAGAACAAATTCATCTTTTGTGACCTTAATCAGCAATAATTCCATGCATATACATCTAAATCTGTCAGTCCAGGCACCGTATCAGCTATCAGCACCATGGTTTGGCCGTTTATCTTTTTGTGAACACCTTAGTGGATATTTGTTTTAAAACTCTAGAAGTGAATGCAACTTCCTGGGCACTGGGAACTTGTTCATAATAAACTATGTAGATAAACACTAACAGATAAGACAGATGCATTTGATGTATTAGAAAAGGTTCACAATTCTGGCTAGCATTGCCGTTGTCCACAACATTTACCATTAACCTGGTTATTTTCAAATGGCTTCAAAAAACAAAGCATCTTCCTATTAACTGGCCTTACAGAGTGATTGTGCACATTTGTTATGCTACTATTTTTAAAAATCTTTAATGTCATCAAGTGAAAACAATTTGGGCTGATTCCAGTTTGTTCTATCAAAGATTAAAATTAGTCACAGAATATTGAAATTAGCCAGAGTTTGAAATTTAGCTGGTATGCACACAAACATACACACAATATGGAATTATTTTCATGCAGAACAAAGCAGATGGGATTGAGATTCTGCTAAATTGAATTAGATAGGTATAAAAGAACAAAAAGAAATGATTTGATAGATCATAGGAGTTAGATCATAGGTGCATAGATTATTACACACATAAGGAACAATCTACATTAAAGGTCAGGGTGCAGAAGCTGCTAGTTTTCCTCTAATATCCATGCTTTTCTTCTCCCATACTGGAAGACTTCTTAGCTGGACATATGGCTGCCCAGATAAAGACAACATATCTCAGCCTCCCTTGTAGTTCAATATGGCCATACAACCATCCTCTGATCAGTAGATTATGACTACAAGTGACATGTGTTACTTCTGAATTGTGCCCTTAAAACAAAAAAGGTGTGTCCTTTCTGTTCTCTTTTTTTCCTTCCTAATGAGGAGCAAGCCAAGAATAAGGACTTGGTGATGAACCCCCTTCATCCACACAGATGACAACCCATTCTAGGTGTGTCAGGGCAACAAGATAGAAAGAAACTGGGTTCCAACACCATGGAGCTGAAATACTGGCCCTGGAACAAGTCATTGTTATTTTGAATGTTTATTACAGTTTACTAAAACTTTATTTTAATCCAGTTGGGAAGCAGGAGGAATTTGTGTCAGTCAAGTGTCCTTGTGTTGCGAATGATAGAAACTCAACTCAGAATGGTCAAAACAATAAGGATGTCTATTGGCTGATGAAACTGGAAAGTTGAGAGGTAGACAGGCTTCAGGGGTGATTAGATCCAGTGGCTTTCTATCCCTTCAGGTGCGTGATGCTTTTTGCCCTTAATTCTTTCCAACAAGATACTGCTAGAAG
>NW_007774955.1:0-847 GCF_000696425.1 Galeopterus variegatus | reverse complement strand
TCAAGTGTCCTTGTGTTGCGAATGATAGAAACTCAACTCAGAATGGTCAAAACAATAAGGAAGTCTATTGGCTGATGAAACTGGAAAGTTGAGAGGTAGACAGGCTTCAGGGGTGATTAGATCCAGTGGCTTTCAATCCCTTCAGGTGCGTGATGCTTTTTGCCCTTAATTCTTTCCAACAAGATACTGCTAGAAGCTCCTGGGACTTCATACATTTTTGTTAGCATTTGGGTGGACAGAAAGCTTCTTGTTCCTCAACCATCAAGCAAAAAAAGTGAGTTTCATTTTGATTGGAACAATTGTAAGTCACACGTCTATATCTGAGTTATCACTATGGCCAAGATAATGTCATATACATACTGACTTATCCTTGGCTTATCACTAATTGTGGTAAAGGGGATGGTACCATCCTGATTGGCTTAAGCCAGTCAAGCATCCCTGGTACTGGAGGTGGGGTCAGTGTAACTCAAGATTCACGTCTGCTGCTGCATGGGGGCAGAGTGTAACGGATGCTGGGGAGGCATCTAGACAATGTCCATGACTCAAAGGGAGCAGATCTAGGAGAGAGAGCAGCTTAAATGGCAAAGGAGTGAAGCACACACACTGTGGTGTAGGAGCAATGTGTATAGGGTCATGTGGGGCTGCTACTGAAAGTGTTTGAAAGTCATAATCAAGATTTTTTTGTATATACGGTTTTTGGGAATTTGGCTGAGACTAGAGCAGGCCTTGATGAAGGTGATTTTTAATAGTGTAAATTAGTATAATAACCCCTAAAAGAGTCTAAGGGAATGTTTGTCTGGGTAGCTTTTTGTTCTCATTACTCTGTGTGTGTGTGTGTGTGTGTGTG
>NW_007774954.1:1404-3901 GCF_000696425.1 Galeopterus variegatus | reverse complement strand
TTATATTGTTGGTTTTATTGTCGTTATGTAAAAGAATGACCTTTGTTTGTAGGAAATACAAACTAAGTTATTTGGGGTGATGGGGGTCAGTTTGCAAAATTACTCTAAATGGTTCGAAAATTTTTTCTTTGTACAATTCTTGCAAGTACTTTTGTAAGCTCGAGGTTATTTCAAAATGAAATTTTTAAAAATGTATTATGAAATATATAATATATTTAATATTATTAATATATAATATCAGTTAATATCAATATAATTTGATATTTAATTTAGACTTGCATTCAAAGCAGGGTCAAGTTTTTTCATGTGATGTTATTCATTTCTTTTTTTAGGTGATGGTCTTTTGAGCCGGCCTGTTTTTACCCAGGAGCCACAAGATGTCATTTTTCCTCTAGATTTATCAAAATCTGAAATCATCCTTAATTGTGCGGCCACTGGTTATCCTTCACCCCATTATAGGTAAAATTCTACCTCTGGGTACCACACTGTTTTGTCATCGAGGTGAAAGATACACACAATAAAGTGTCTAAAAAGTGCCCTAATTTGAAGTGCACAACTCAAGGAGTTTTTCCATAAGTATACAGCTGTGTGCCTACCAATCAGATAAAGATATACACATTTCCAGTACCCCAGACTGTTCTTTTCTTTTTTTTTTTTTCCTTTTTGTCTTTTTTCGTGTCCGGCAATGGATCACAACCCTCAGTGCCGCGCCCGTACCGGACTGGGACCGGCAACGGGATCGCAACCCTCAATGTTGCGCCCACCCCTCGCTCAGACAGTGAGCGGGAACTGGTCTGTATGTGGGATCCGAACCCTCGGCGGGAGCGCCACCGCGCTCCCAAGTGGCGCTCTGTAGCAGTGCGCCACCGGGCCGGCCCCCCCAGACTGTTCTCATGCCATTTTCTAGGCAATAATTACCATCCCACTCCCCATCACCACCACCTCCAGGTAACCACTTCTATGTCTCTATGTTATTGATTTGATTTGCTTAGGACATTTATTCTTCTGATTGGTACCATGCAGTGCCATATTGTGAATAGAACTGATTGAAAGAGAGAGAGAGGAAAGAGAGAGAAAGGAAAGAAGGAAGGAGGGAAGGGAAGGAGGGAGGCAGGGAGGGAGGGAGGAACTTTTCTGAAGGAAAGAGAGAAAAAAAGACATAAGGGAAAGGAAAGGAAAAGAAAGAAGAAAAAAAGGAAGATTTGTTTTTCCAATTTGAAAGACTAAAGTGCAAGATAGTTCTGCATTTCCCTTCCCCATAGTTTGAACTACAGCTGCAGTTGCCCCATATACAATGACTAGGAAAATGCTCCCCTAAAAAAGTTAATCAAGATATAAATTTAAATTTATTTTATCAGATAAAAGCCTGTGACTGCGCTAGTGGATCACATCACCCAAAAAGTATTGATTTCAGAAAAATATGTTGAAGAGAGCTATATACTCTCTAGGGCAGAAAGAAAATTTTTCTTCTGGGCAAATAGAAAAAAAAACGTATTGGTTTCTTACAGATTACCTGTGGAATAGTAGGAAAGAAGGGTCAGTAATATCTTTGTTCTTATTTACAAAGTTGCAGTAAAGGCAGAATTTGATCCATACTGTGGGTGAAATTCACAAATTTAAAAATATCTGACTGTATAAATTATACTTGCATAATAATAAGGATATTTTGTTGGTTAAAAATTGCATAAGCAGTGTGAATACAGGAGAAGACATAAGAAGTATTAAAGTGACTTATACAGCTTTGGGTCTTCAAAGTATTTTTCAAAAGTCTTAATTTGTAGATTCGAAGTTGAATCGACACACACACAAAATAACAATTTTGGTTCATTTGGCAAAATACCTTAGTCTTACCTAATTTTTAGGTTGCAATAAAAAATACAGTATTTATATACATAATAACTTTGACCTTAAAATTGTCTAGATTAATTACATAATGACTTAAATGCACAAAGCTAAAGGCAATTCTACCTCATCTTGTGTCTATGTCTTTTCATTACAGTTACTAAAGTTTTCCTGTCTTTAGTTTATCCGAACCAACGGAGCTCATCTGTTAGGGGAAGATAATTCACTTTATAAATTGGTTCACTCAATTCATTGTTTGTTTGTTTTCCTTAAATAATAAGCTATCTAATTTAACATATGATGAAATATAAAAAACAGCTGATTAACACATTTTTTAGGATCACCTAATACTTAAAGTTGTAATTTTATTTTTGAGAACTAATTTGGTTGATTATATAAGTTAGTAGGGTTTGTTAGAGAAGAGAAAAAACATGAATTCCTATAACATTTAAAAAGAAGTTTGCTAGGTATAAAATAGATAGAGAGATAAATAAAATCATGTACTTTTGTAAAAAATAATCTGTTGACTTTTAACAGAAAGATATAAAATAGTGGTTCTCCAAACAACTTGAAGGAATACACAGAATGAAGAGGACTACAAATTCCAATGTTGTTAAATGGCTTTTGTTTCTAAGATACTTGTAAGCTAGAAGGT
>NW_007774954.1:0-638 GCF_000696425.1 Galeopterus variegatus | reverse complement strand
TACAAATAAGTTATTTCTACCTAGGATATACTCTATCAGAAAAAGAAATTTGGTTATCATTGAGGATTTCTGACTCAACTCTTCTTGATCTGGTCACCAGAGGAGACTCCTTTCTGTGATTTAGTCTACTCTATCCTGGTCATGAAGACACCCACGAGTCTGGAGGAGCTCTAGGCCTCTGGGTGAAAACCAAAATAGTAGTTACTCTGCCCTTTTATCTTTTTTGTTTGTTTTCCCATTTGATCTTCTTAACAGCCCCATGAGATAAAGCAGAATAGATATTATTGTGCAAATTTTACAACCGAAGGAAATTACTTCTGGTGAACTCAGATGATTTGTCCAAGAATACACAACCAGGGATTGTCAAAGCTAGGACTAGGAATTGTTCCACAGGGACAACAGTCTGAAATTTAGTGTAAATTATAATCACACAGAGGCTTAAAATTCAGATTTGGCATTCTCTTTCAGAGGTATGGAGATGGGCTTGGAGACAGGCACTTTTAACAAGCACTGCATGTAATTCTAAAGCAAGTCTCGGCCGGCCCGGTGGCGCACTGCTACAGTGCGCCGCTTGGGAAGTGTGGCAGCGCTCCTGCCGAGGGTTCGGATCCCACATACAGACCGGTTCCCGCTCACTG
>NW_007774953.1:2107-3902 GCF_000696425.1 Galeopterus variegatus | reverse complement strand
ATGTTTATTTCCAGAGCCATATTACATGGTGATCAATAGGTCCTCTTTAATCCTATCAGACGTATCTCTTTCCGGCCCACATTCTAGTTTTTCCCCATCATGCCACTGTGCTTATTTCCTTTAAAGCATTAATAACGATCTCTTATTATCTTATTTAATTACTTGGTTTACTTGTTTTATTATCTTCCTTTTGGTAACATACATTCCACGAGGGCGAGTATCTTTCCTATTTTCACTTGCTGCTTATCTTAGGCATCTAGCACATTGTACAAGTTGAATGAAAAGATGAATACCATGTTCATCCTCATCTTCGTCTCTTCATTCCCTATGTTTTTTTTTCATTGTCTTTCTAGTCTCACCCATCCCCCATAACACAACCTAAGCTCCCATATGTCTCAAAGCCTTCCTTGATTATGCTTTGTCCCAGCCATGCCTGCCTTCTTTCAGTGCCTACAGCATNCCTGTACCGGGGACCAGCAACGGGATTGCAACCCTTGGTGTTGCGCCCGCACCGCGCTCAGTCAGTGAGCAGGAACCGGTCTCCACATGGGATCTGAACCCTTGGTGGGAGAACCGCTGTGCTCCCAAGAGGCGCACTCTCCAGTGTGCCACTGGGCCGGCCCGAAGGAAGCAGTTTTATTTATCACAAAATTTATTTGCAGGAAATTGTAAATGAACTTTTCCCTTGGCATTGTAACTTAAAATAGTCCTTGACTATAGATAACATTCAGAATTATTACCAACAATACAGCAAAAATAATAAAAGGAAACATTATTTTGGAATTTACTGTGGCAGGTACTACGCTTAGTTTTTTATTTGGATTGCCTCATTTAATTATCGCCATGTCTGTAAGAGGTAGGTAGTCTTATCTGCATTTTAAAGATGAGAAAACTGAGGTTTAGAGACACAAAGAAACCTTCCCAAATTAATGCAATTCATGTACATTAACTAATATTATCCAAATAACATCCTTGTGTGTGATAAAGGGATAGTGTGATGATTAATTTTATGTGGCAATGTGCTAAGCTAAGGTGCCCAGACATTTGGTCAAATGCCAGTCTAGATATTGCTACAAAGGTATTTTTTAGATGTTATTAACATTTAAATCAATACTCATTGAATAAAGGAGATTGCCCTTCATTGTGTTGGTTGGCCTTATTCAATCAGTTGAAGATTTTAAAAGAAGAAGATGAAGGACCCCTAAGGAAGAAGATATCTGTCTCCAGACCACCTTCAAACTCCAGCTGCAGCATCAACTTCTCTCTGGGTCTCCAGCCTACCTCCCTGCCCTGCAGATTTCAGGCTTGCCAGCCCTCACAATCATGTAAATTTCTTTCTGTGTATACAAGTATACACATCACCTGTACACATCCAATTGGTTTTTTTTTCTCTCTGATTAATATAGAACTCTGATTAATATGGATATAATTATCCCATTTTACAGATGAGGAAGGTTTGAGTCACACAACTAATAAAGGGTGGCGCTTATAACTCAAAATTATTTCTTTCTGATTTCAAGTCTGGGACATACCATTGATTTTTATATGATGCACCCTTTATCCTCCATTTAATTTTGGAGGAGAAGGAAAGAAGGGAGAAATTAATAAAGAAACATTGGTAGAAAAGGGAAAGAATCATGAGGGTAGCAAGTACAGACAGCCTTAAAGTGAGCAGGTAGTTGCCTAAAGATGTCAAAGTTGACTCCTGGCTTTCTATGGTGGCTGTTATTTGGCATGTTTATTTCCAGAGCCATATTACATGGTGATCAATAGGTCCTCTTTAATCCTATCAGAC
>NW_007774953.1:0-521 GCF_000696425.1 Galeopterus variegatus | reverse complement strand
GGTATGCCACACATAACTTTATTACACAGTGTCTTATTTTAAAGATGTTTGTTCCATAGACTTTCTACTCAAAATGTGGTATGAGGACCAGTAGCATCAGCCTGGGAGTGTGTTAGAAATGCAGCATCTTGGGTTTCACCCCAGAATCTGCATTTTTAACAAGATCTCTAGGTGATTCATGCACATGTTAAAGCTTGAGAACCATCTCTGTGTTAGCCTTAGCCTCTCCCACCCACTCAGTAAACTTGAAGAAACTCTGGACCAGAAGTTCAAAGATTCTACTCCAGGTCCCAAAGCTAGATCGTGCATGTTATAATGAAATTACTATTCATATCTTCTGAATCTACACCTTGGTTCCTACCATCTCATCGTTTTTACTTTTGCTAATGCCTTGCATTGCCTGTTACAAAGATAGCTTCTTAGAATAGTCTGACTTTCGGGCCGAGCCCGTGGTGCACTTGGGAGAGTGTGGCGCTGGGAGCGCAGTAGCGCTCCCGCTGCGGGTTCGGATCCTATATAGG
>NW_007774952.1:0-3902 GCF_000696425.1 Galeopterus variegatus | reverse complement strand
CATGAAAAGACGTGCACTTCCCTCCCCTGCTGCTGCATACCATCTCAATCTTCCACTGATGTCAGACCTCTTAGACATGTTGAGATAGATTTTCCTACCATATATTTACAGAAAACATAAAGTAATTGGCTTCTTTGTATGTTTTTGTTTTTATTACTTTTTTTTAATTTTTTTGCTTTCTGGGTTTTTTGTTTGCTTGTTTGTTTTTTGCTACTGAGAATTACTCTAATTACATACTTAACTCACATTAGGTTATTCCTGAAATATCCCCTTAACATGGAGCTCCTGGAGCTCCTATCTTGACCTCACCTGCACGTGCGCTGCGTGAGAGTAACAAAAAAGTCAAGACCCATTGCCACACCCTCCACTCGACCAAGAACTGTGCATTTTGGTTTTGGTATCAATGGGAATGCGGGTGACATGGATACTATTTCTGAACTCCAAAAATGCTTGGCACTACAGTTCTTCCTGGAAAAAGGGAGTAAATAGTGCTGATGAGAAGGTTTTAAAAAAAAGAGAGCAAAACAAACACAAACACAACAAATAAACTTCCAGGCAGATTAAAGCTAATCTATTCCACCTAATTAAATCCAGTTCTGTCCAACTTAATTCAATACATATTTAAGACGTTGACTAAGTGGTTGCAGCTCTCCTTCAAGAAGACCCATTGGTGCCAGAGAGGACCTGCAGCTCTCATTCATTTAACCATCTGCCTTGTTTTACTTTCTCTGCTGTCCCAAGATTTGATAACACTTGCTTACCTGCATCTTGTCCTATACTCCTAGCAAGTTCACACGACTTCCCAAGGCAGTGTCAGGCTCTGGCTCAGCTGCCTTCTGAAGCCTGTTCTGGGCCTTTCTTCACCACATCTCAAGGCATCATTGGGCATTTTACCCCCTGCAACCCAAAGCATTTTGTACAAATTTCTATTATAGCATTCATAGGCATTATTATCTCCTTTATCTACAAAGCAGCCTCAACGAGTTGTTATTTCCATCTCCAGGATGAGATTTTCTTAAAGTAACTCTGCAGTATTCCTTCTTGTAATCAGCACACATGTAGTGTCCAGCATAGAGAACATGCTTGATGAGGATTATTCACAATCACAGAGCCACATAACTCATCACCACATAATACAGGACAGATTCCCCAGGTCCCCCATAGCCCTAAGAGTCCCCACATTAATTAATACCTATAGAAAATTTCATGAGTTTCATTAACTTCTTGGGAGAAATACATTTATCAAATCAAATGTTATAATCTAACAAGGATTTGAGGAAATGAGTCATTGACTGTATACATGATATTAGTGGGAGAGATTAAGAAAAGTCGAGAATCTGTAAAGAATAAACTAGACCCTGTACCAGTCTTAAGAAAGAACGGAAAAAACAAAAAGAGTGAAAATGACAGAACTGAAATTCAGGGGATGGGAAGTAATTACAGCACAGGCAGAATTAAGGAAGACAACAGGAAGAGCATGATCAGGTTGGAAAACCATGGACGCGATTTGGCAACTCTTTCCCCCTGAAAATCAACCCTGTGATCACGGGGATTTGCTAGAGCTGGTTTTTCAAGTAGGTTCAGCACTGACGGAAGCCTACAGAAGGACTTTAGGAATACTTTTGCTTTTGTGAACATAAGCAGTACCTGGAACCGTATGAAAATGTGCCTCCTCTGCCCCGACCAAAGAGATCCACCGCAGCATATTCGGGGTGACCCCCAGTCATACCCATTGTGAAGGGCAGTCCAAGTGACTTTGAGTTAGCAGGCCTACAGACCACAGTTCAAGAAACTCTGGATTTTGCCTGTATTTACAATTTGAGATCAGGGAATGCAGTTATAATAGGGTTTACCTATTTCCCCACCACCTTTCTTAGAATCTAGGGCCAACTATACAAGAAAATTCCTTTTTAATCTACATAAAGAATAAAGTCAAAATCCCAGGTACATTGGATAGTACATTTGTAACTCGAGAAAGAAAAGCATTTTCAGTCTCTATTATAGCCTATCAGAATATAAATTATCAGTCTATACAGGCATATCATCTGTGTATTTTCAACATCTGCTCTCCAATAAAAAGTCCCTTTGTAAAAAGATATGTGGCTCAAAAGAAAACAAATAAATAAAAAACTCCACACAGATTAATAGTGTGCCTAAATAAATTAGATAATTATTACAAGAAGAAAATATTTTATAGATATGATATATTTCAAAGAGAATGCAATTGAAAGTTTACTACCCTGAAATGATCACATTGTACATAGTAAAGTTTATTATCCATAAAGGTAATTAATAAACTCAGTTTTGGCTGTGTTTGCATTAAACCCAGTGATTTAAAAGTGAGATGAATAGCAGGTTGGCCGCTATGTAGGAAGCCCTGTTTCTGCCTCCTGCCTAAGAAGACCTGGTGTAAATATGCCAAAACCAATCCCAAGAAAGCGTAGGTATTTTATTCACTCTTAATTGTGGGAAAATTCACCTTTTCTAATTAAATGAGAAAACAAGGAGTAAAAGATAAAAGAGAACGAGAATAGCTTTCTATGGAAGCAAAATATTTTCCTCTTACATTTCAGATTTGTCAATGAACAGTAAGAGGTAACCACACTAAGTACTGTTTAATACTTCAGACAAAGCAGAGTCCTGTGTTGAATAATCAAGTGCAATGGCACTAAAGGCCTGATTGGTTTCTGATCTTTTCCTAAAGGTCAACAATATAAGTGATCAAGGGTTCTGCTGTTAAATTGTCATCTGTTTTAGCATCTCAATCGCTTTTGAAAAGGTGACATTATTTTCCTACCATCTCAACCACACAAGTGGGGCCAAGTAACACCCATGCTTAGGAACACTTTTGTCTCTTGGCACAATGGCAGCACTGCCTGTAAAGACTCACACATGCAGAATTAAGGAAGCCTGCATAACAGTCATCCGACGTCTGCTTGTAAAATCGTATTCCAAGCTCCTGAACCCTACGTTCTTTTCCTCCTTATCATATTGCTCTCGATTCTTCATATATCCTTGTGTATTTGGGGAGTTACTTGTTTTAGTCTATGTTTTTACTGAATGTATGAGCCATATTTTTATCAGAACTATGTTTCAGAACTAAGAGTTCACAAAGTGTATTAAATGGGTCTATGAATTGAAAATTAATGAATAGCTGCATAAATGCGTGATGAAGGGATGGATAAATGGTCTAGGTAAGTTTTTCACAGATATTGAAAATGAGATAAACTAAGAGACTTTGCTAATAATAAGTGGAAAGTATAATAAGTTTTTTGGATTTCACTCAACTAATACACTGTTCTTACACTATCTTGAGGTGGTATAGTACACGTCATACACCTCCGACCACTTGTTTGTATTTTCTGTGTCTATAAGTTTATATCTGATGACCATTCTCTGTGAAGATTGAATACCTCATCATGTTAGAGAACTTACATAATTTTCTTCAAATCTATCAGAAAGACAATGGAAACTTTTTCTATAGCTTTATTGAGAAATATTTTACTTACTCTAAAATTAATTCACACATATCTTTCTGATTAACTGACTTTCCTATCATTATAAAAGGTGCTTTATTTACCTCTGGTAACATTTTGTCTTAAAGTCTGTTTTGCCTTTAATAAAAGTGTGAGTATTGCTAGTCCATCTCCATATCAGTTAAACCCTGCATTGTGTATCTTTTCCATCCTTTTATTCTCAATTTATTTGTGTCATTAAATATAAAGTGTCTCCTATAAACTACACACTGTTGTTAATTTTTTTATTTAGTCTTCCAATGTCTGCCTCTTGATTGGTGTAGTGGATTGAACTATGTCCCTCCAAAACTCGCTGAAGCTTGAAATGTGTCCCCCAAGTTTTATGTATTAGAAACTTGGTTCCCACTGTGACTGTTAAGAGGGTGG
>NW_007774951.1:8433-9944 GCF_000696425.1 Galeopterus variegatus | reverse complement strand
TATGCTGGCCTGGCCTGAGTGCCCAGCCTGGAGCTCAGCAGGATGGCCATCTCTGCCTTGGAGGAAGGAGGGGAAGGCAAGGCATGCCTGACCAGGCTCTGGGTGAGGCTTGGGGGTTCTGAGGGGAGGACCTTTCCAGGAGGCTGCAGAGATCAGGGAGGCTTCCTGGAGGAGGTGGTGCTGGCAGGAGCTGGAGGAACAGAGGAGGCATGAGGACATCGCAAGCCCAGGCAAGGAGGCTGGCTCGTCTGTCCACAAAGCAGCTGCCCAGGCTGGAGCAGAGAGCAGAGAGGGCTTTGTGGAGAGGCAGCAAGGGGATCNCTCTCCTTCTTGCCGGTGTGGCCTTAACAATCAACTTCACTGCTCTGGGCCTCAGGCATGCTCACCTATAAAACGGGCCATGGGAAAGACGCTCATGGGTACCGAGTATGGGGTGTGGAGCAAGGTGGTCTCAGAGGCTCTGGGTACTTTAGTCTGCCTCTCCCGGGCCTTTCCCAGGAGCCTGGCCGAGCCAGTGGGTGTCTTCCCCGCTCCCCTCCATCTCTTTAATCCTTGAATTTCATGCCTTTCAGGGGCCAAAGAAACCTTGGTGAGGCCCCTGAGGCAGCTGGAGCCCTGAGTCATCTTATGTCTCCCCCTGTCTGACCCCGGCCTGGTCTGCAGGCGCAGGGGACCCCCTTGAGCAGCATCTCTGAGAACTCGGTGGGACAGGCCCCTGCAGCACCTCCCAGGAGCCCGGGAGAGCGGCGGGCAGGGAGCGGGCGGCCAGCAGCGAAGGGTCTCGCGTGCAAGGCTCTGGCGGCTCTTCATCTAGGAACAGGGCAGCCCTGCGGGCTGAGCTGGAGAAGAAACGTGACCCATTGTAATGACGTGGGGACTGTCTGGAAGAAAAAAAAAGACAGGAGGAACCCTCCCCTGACTAGTCCCCATTCACTCTCTAGTTAATTTATTTGAAGTTTTAATCTAATTATTAACTATTTTAAAGGCTAAGAGGCTTTCTCCAGCAACAGCACCAACAATGTCACCTCTTCTCCCGGGCAGGCCCCATCCGAGGCCCCAGCGAAGGCCGATAATAGGACCGGGGAGGGAAAGAAGGGGAGAGGGGAGAGGCGGGGGTGGCGCGAGGGGCTTAAGGTTCATTATTGGGCAGACTTACATTTAATAGCAATTTACAACCAAGTTATAAAACCCCTGGAAATGGGGGTTAAGAATGGTGAGGCTGACAGCGCCTTGAGCGAAGCCCCTCCGAGCGGCGCCTGGCTAATAAAGACTCGAAAGCCGCTATTGAGGCCTGATTGGCACCCGATGGCTCGCTACATGGAAATGAGCCGGGCAGATGGGTGGGGATTAGCCGCCAACTTTGAGCAGCTTTTCTTTGTCACTGTTACGGCTCTCTTGTTAGCCCCTAATACATGTATTGCTCATTTCACACCGCTCGAGAAAGCGCCCCTTGCTATTCAAAGTCAACCCCGAACCCACCCACTGCCCCCACCCCCGGCCACCCCCCTTGA
>NW_007774951.1:6042-7095 GCF_000696425.1 Galeopterus variegatus | reverse complement strand
CGGGGTCGGGGCGCGGGGGTCCGCCTGACAGACGTGGCAGGGGGCTGTGTGTGTGTGTGAGTGTGTGCGTGTGTGCGAGCTCAGCCACTCCTTGGCCAGGCGGCCCCCGGGTAACTGGTGGGACAGAAGGTGCTCCTGGTGTAAGACAATAGTGGAGCGTGAAATTCAATTAGTTCAGGGCCTGGTTCCAATTTCACAGCCCCTAAATGCAAAAGGGGCAAAGAGAATGGGAGGGTGGGGGAGAGCGTTTTTTATTGCATTTTCTCTTTCATTCTGGGGGGCTTTCTCGCCCCTTCTCTCCCCCCAGCAGGCCTCAACCTGCACAGGGCTTTTGAAGGAGTCATTTGGAGTCCATATCTGTCACATCCATTTAAGGCGTTGCGGGTGGAGGGAGAGGGCGGGTGGCAGGCACAGGCTCCTCTGCTAAACCCTGGCCCAGAGGCCCACTGCCCTCTCCTCCCGCCCTAGGGGTCCCTGTGAAGGTGACCAATGTCAAGGATGGTACCACCCACCAGACCTCCTTGGAGCTCTTCATGTACCTGAATGAAGTCGCGTGAGTGCCCACCTGCAGCCCTGCCCGGCAGGCACTGGCCTGGACCATTGCGGCTAATGGTCATTGCTAAGGTTTAGGGGCTGGGGACAGGCTGAGGACAAGTTGTCCTAGCCCCAAAGGCACAGAGTCTCCCCACCCAAGGTGACTGGTTTGGCAGGAGAGTCCCAATGGTCCTTATTTAAGTCCCTCAGCCTTGGAAGATAACAACCCCAGGGGCTGCACTGGCCCCTAGGGCCTATCAGGCTGGGACTCCCAGGCTCTCAGCCGGATCAAGGGAGACCAGGATAGAAGGAGAGATGAGCCGTGGTTAGAGCTGGTGCCAGGGAAGGTTCAGACGGAGGTAACAGAAGGAGCAATTAAACTCACTGAGTGATGTGGGCAGTCCCTTCTCTCTCTGGGCCTTAGTTTCCCCACCTGTACAATGGGCACTTGGACCAGGTGACCTGGCCCAGATGTCCTCTGAGTCTTAAATCCTGAGATGGAGCCTAACATCTTGCATA
>NW_007774951.1:0-803 GCF_000696425.1 Galeopterus variegatus | reverse complement strand
GCCAGCCCCCAGCTCCCCATCGCCCCCCACCGCCCCCCACCCTTCTTGGCAGTGATTATGGTGTGATTGAAGCTGCTTCACAACGCTGCTGACACCTCTGTCTCTTCCCTGTAAACACGGGCAGATGAAAATAGACACTTGGAGCTGCTGTGCGTGTCACTCCAAAGATGTCTGTTGTCTCTTCCTTGGCGACACCGAGACTCAGCTGTCATTTCCTCCTCCTTTTTGCGCAGTGGTTTGTATGGCGACTGTCAAAAGCCCCAAATCCATAGTCTTTTAGCATCAGGTTTCTGTCACCGATTTTTTTAAAGTCATTTTTTTCCCCAGAAGAAATACACAGAAATCGTTTGTACCCCCTACCCCGGTGGGGAGGAGAGAGAAGATCTTTAAGGTGCGCGCGTGCGTGCATGCACACACACGCAACGGCAGCAACCTAACAACAAGCTTTTGATCAGTCACAATTAACTTTAACACCTTCTCAGAGAAGGAGCAGGAATATTAATGGTGCTGGTGTGTTTTATGGCTGTGGCTTTTCTTCTTGCTCATGACCCTTCCTGCAGCTGCCTGGGAGGGTTGCCAACCGTGAGGCTGGTTCCGAGGGCTCGGGAGCAGGTGGACTCTGCCCACCCCTCTGCCCGCCAGGCACTCTTTGCTCCTGGGGGCCTCATTTTCCTAGGGGACCTTCGGCAAGTCGTAACTTCTCCTTAATCCCTGAACACTACCTGTGTTCTCCCTCTCCGGACTGTTGGGAAGTGATGCTGTGGCCTTGAGTGTTCTAGAGGAAAAACCATCAGGACGCATAA
>NW_007774950.1:0-3902 GCF_000696425.1 Galeopterus variegatus | reverse complement strand
GTGAAGCGGATCGGTCCCCAGCAGATCTGCACCAAGCTGGCCATGTCAAAGCATGTCTACAATGCTGGCTAAGAAAAATAGCCCAGGAGTTTTGGGGCCATCTCATATACATACATCTTAGTGAGAAACAGTCTGGCTGACATGACCCTGATGTCCATGCCCCTGGTCAGGGAATCA
The DNA here is from genome assembly GCF_000696425.1 of Galeopterus variegatus. NCBI lineage: Eukaryota > Metazoa > Chordata > Mammalia > Dermoptera > Cynocephalidae > Galeopterus > Galeopterus variegatus. The sequence goes on along the minus strand of NW_007774950.1, from coordinate 3,725 downwards.
GCATGGTGACCATGCTCCTTGTGAACTAAGCCTGGAGACACTGACATCCCACATGCTCACCCTCCAGCCTGAGAATCAATCCAGCAGCCTCATCCCCAGTGAGCCAGCTCCTGAGACAACCATCCAAAGTGAGTACATGCATGCCTCTGGCCTGAGACCACCCTTGGCAAATCTGTGCCAGAACCACCACCAACCTCCCAAAAATAGGACATTGAAGAACTTGAAGACATAGTGAAAGTTGATGGCAGCTGAAGAAACTACACAGAGTCTACATTACTGCATCAGTCCAGATCAAAGCCATTGTACTGTACCCAATTGACACCTTAGATGCATTTGCAGGTGAACATCTTTCCTCATGCAAGCCACTCTACAAAACTCAGAGGTCACTGTTCCAGCAGATGCACAGATATCAACACAGGGAAACAAGAAACATGACAAACAAGGAAACATGACACCACCAAGGAAACAAAATAGTGGTTTAGTAACTGGTCACAAATAATAAGAAAATGCCAATGTGCAGGAAAAGAAATTCAAATTAATAATCTTTTTATTTTTATTTATTTTTAGTTTTTAAATTTTATTTTATTTTGTCAATATACAATGTGGTTGATTATTGTGGCCAATTACTGAAACCTCCCTCCTTCCTCCCTCTCCCCACCCCCACCGCCTCCCTCCCAACAACCTCCTTTCTGTTCACTTCAAGGAATTGTAATTGCTGTGTCCTCTTCCCTCCCCACCAGGTTTTTCAAACAAGACTTTTCTCATGGGTCTAGGCTTAATTTTTTCATCCAGCTTCATCATAACCTATCAACTTGGGATAGGTCTTTCTACTTCATTATTGAGTCTCTTCCATACTCCACTTCTGCTTTGACCCAGTGGCTTCAGGGTGGTATTTCACTGGGGTTGTCTTGTGGCCTGTTGCTTGGCAGCAGACAGGTTAACTGCAGATGTTGGTTGGTAGCACTTATCTGTAGGGTGAAGGCAAGACTTTTACTCAGAAATGACAGCAGCATGGCAATATGATGCTAGTCCCTGTCTCCTGACCAGAGCCTACACAATGAACAATCATGGCATTTTTCTGACTGAGATAAATTTGCTCATCACCTTCCTCAAGAGACTGTAGGCAGCTGCTATCAAGCAATTGCTGTTGGCATGTAAGATGAAATTACCCCACTGAGACCCATTGCCAAATGCCCTGTTCTTCCTACAGACGAATGATGCCTCCTGGAGGATGGGAGAATCAAATCAGTCAGCAGCCTCAGATTTCATTCTCATGGGACTTTTCAGCAACACAGGGTCACACCTGGTCCTCTTCTTTCTTGTGGTCACCATGTTCACCATGGTTCTTCTGGGAAGCACCATCCTGCTCTACCTGATTCACACGGACTCCAGGCTCCACACACCCATGTACTTCCTGCTCAGCCAACTCTCTCTGTTGGACATTGGGTTTCCACTGACCACCATTCCTAAGATGATGGCTGCCTTCCTGCAGGGAGGAGGCTCCATCTCCTTCGGGGGCTGTGCAGCTCAGATGTTCTTCCTGATGCTGATGGGTGTCTCTGAGTGTGCCCTGCTATCCCTCATGTCTTACGACCGCTACGTTGCTGTGTGCCACCCTCTGCACTATCCTGTGCTCATGAGACGTCAGGTCTGCCTGCTCATGGTGGGCACTTCCTGGTTCTCGGGTGTGTTCGTGGCCTCCATCCAGACCTCCATCACTCTTCATTTCCCCTACTGTGCCTCACACACTGTGGACCACTTCTTCTGTGAGCTGCCCGCCCTCCTGAAGCTCTCTTGTTCAGACACCACTGCCTATGCATTGGCGCTGTCCATCTCTGGGGTGCTGGTCTTGCTACTGCCCATTTCACTCATTGTCACCTCCTATGGCCTCGTGCTGGGGGCCGTTCTCCGCATGCACTCAGCAGAGGCCCGACACAAGGCCTTCACCACATGCTCCTCACACATCACCGTGGTGGGGCTCTTTTATGGGGCAGCCGTGTTCATGTACATGGTGCCAGGCACCTACCACAGCCCACAACAAGACAATGTGGTCTCCCTCTTCTACAGTCTCATCACCCCCACACTCAACCCCCTTATCTATAGCCTGAGGAACAGAGAAGTTCAACTGTCATTGGCCAAGGTCCTTCACAGAGCTGGCTTCAGGTCAATAAGATGACCGCATGGTGATGCTGGTTGTCCTAGGAACTCTTCCTTAGATATGAAACCTATCTCTCATTGGCCGTCCATGGGGTGCAATATTTACTATGTGAGCAGCCCCCTACCTCCTCCCAGACTCCCTTTTTCTTTTATGAATTTGTAGAAAACAAACCTAGAGATCCTAATCACTTAAACAAGAAGACGGATCTTTTTTTCAGTTAAATAGAAGAAAAAAAATTGACTGCAAGCATGTCGATTCAACAGCAGAGATGGATCTCAGCTTATGAGTATTTTGCCCACGTATTAGTGCCCTGCCTTATACCCCATTCTTACACATTTCTGCAGAGTGAGTCATGGGTCCAGGATCCAACCCCTGAAATCCAAGCAAGAATGATCTAGGGACTGGTGATGCTCTGACAGTTTCTGCCCTTGATGGCTCTTGATAGTGTCTTTGTTTGGGTCATATTTGTAGTTTTTACAGAAGTGAATGGCTGTCACTGGATATATCCCTTTCTGGTTGTATTAGTCTGTTTGTGTTGGTACGACAGAAATACCTGAGACTGGGTAATTTATAAAGAACAGAGGTTTATTTGGATTATGATTCTGGGACAGTTGCATCTGGTGCAGGCCTCAGGCTGTTTCTACTAATGGCAGAAGGTGACAGGCAGCTGGTGGGTACAAGCAGATCACATGGTGAGAGGAAGCAAGAGAGAGAGAAGGAGGTTCCACGGTCTTTTAAACAACCAGCTCTCATGGGAACTAATATAGTGAGAACTCACTCTTTAATCCCCCTCCCCCAGGGAGAGCATCAATCCATTCATGAGGGATCTGCCCCCATGACCCAAATGGCTTCCAGCACTGCCACATTGGGGATCAGATTTCTGCATGAGTTTTAGGGGGACAACACATCCAAACTCTATCACTGGTCAATCCAAGCATATGTAATTATCATGGTCAAAATTGTTATAGAGCTGTGATGTGAGATGGTGAGGTCCACTCTTGTCCATACATCAGGGCCATCTAAGATTGGATGTTGCCATTTTAAAACTTTTATTGTCATCACCAACAGGCACAAGAGTTAAGATCACTCAGTTAATGATTTCAAGGGTAATGACACATCCCTGCTCTTTGCTTTGCAGAGATATTTGTCTAATGTATCATTGGGTTATGAAGCCGAGCCATTTATGAATAGAAAGGCTCAACTGATATGTCACCCTAAGAATTTTGCATGGCAAGTGCCAATCTATGTTTGGGGGTATGGGTGTGTTTCAGGGGAGGGAGTTTTGAGTGGAAGCATTTAAGTAATTGAACCACACTGTCAAACTCACACTCAATCCCAAGCATTATTTTCAGAGCTAGCTTGGACCAATTATTGTAGGTATCAGGGATAATACATACGGCATGTTATAGGACATTATAGTATCCCAGATGATCTAACCTGGACTTTGTATGAGCAATAATCTTTTATTTGTAAAGCCACCAGAATTTTGTGTTATCACAGCATAGTCCCCCCCCTCCAACTCTATAAATGCATGCTATTATTATCTTATTTACAGATTAGGAAATTA
>NW_007774949.1:2541-3902 GCF_000696425.1 Galeopterus variegatus | reverse complement strand
TTTAGTCTGCTCTGTTTACCAGGTGACTCTGGGCTCGCATTGCTCCCTGCTGGTGCTGGCTGAGGGACTGGAAGGATTATCCCCAGGCGTGGGTACTTGGTGACTGTTGGTGAGAGGAGTGTGGTAGCATGCCCCTGTCAGTGTCCCCTGCCTGCTTCAGTGTCTCTGGGCAAAGGAGAATCTTGGGCCTATGGGAATAAAGAGGCCTCCTGGACCAGGCCGCTTGCTGTAGCTAGGTCTCTCCTACCAGCTCTGCCTACCTGCCTCAGTATTTTTTGGCAGAAAAGGGGAGTCTCAGGCCCTCCAGGGAAAGAAAGTTCTTCCCCCTGCTGTAGGGCTCACAATTGATGGCCCTTACCTATGGAGTTGGGCTTGCCTGGGATTGTTGGAGGGACTCCTGTTCAACCTGGGGGGAGGAATGAGCTTCCTGTGCTGCCTTCTGTTGCTAGCTTGGGAGTTGGAAAACAATAGGTCTGGGTGGCCTTCTCTTGGGTGCAGGGAAGGGTGTAAGATGCTCTGCCACTGTGCTCTTCCTTTCATTCTGGGGTCCCAAACTAGCTGGCCTTCTATCCATCTTCCACGGTTCTCCTTTGGTTGTCTCTTGTGCCTTTCTCAGAACTTATAGTTGAGCATGAAAAAGGGACTCTATGCTGTCTTATCCAGACTAAAAGTCTGTGTGTGTTTATGTCTTCTGTTGTTTCTCTTCAAGAAGCTGGGCTGGGATATAAGACAGAAAGTTGTTTGATAGAGCAGACACACTGTTAAAATAATGAAAAAGATACTTCTCATTGGTTAGAATTTGATAATTTACTTCTTGTAAGTTTATTTCTTAAAGATTTCCCCTTTATTTGCCTCAAAATAGTATTTTGTCAGCAACATTTTGTCGTTGCACGGTTTGTACGACTGGAAGAGTATTCTTTCTACTCACAATATGCCGAAAGACCATATGATAGGCTGCTGAACAGTGAGAATTATCCTTTCTGTCTTGTCCTACTCATGATAGGCTGCTGAACAATGAGAATTATCCTTTCTGTCTTGTCCTACTTCAACCTCACCTACAACTTATCCAAACTGCAGGCAAAGTTTCTTGGAAGGAACAGTGACCTCTGTACTTACCAGATTTGACAATCCGCAAACTATAAAGTAGTACAGATATCATAGCTGTAAAATCACATGCATGTAGTAAGTCATCAATAATTATCAGTTGAATGAATGAATCAATTGACCTTTACATTTTCATTTTCTTAATGTATCTGAATCCCCTTTTCTCTAGTTTAGATAATCTTTTATTCACAAGTCCATTCCATGTGTGTTGAAACTAAGTTGTGTGCTCTGGCTGTGTGTTTCCGTAGTTTTCTCTA
>NW_007774949.1:0-1465 GCF_000696425.1 Galeopterus variegatus | reverse complement strand
GAAATGAACCATCATTAAACATATCGACTCCTATCATAGGATGTAGGGCATGCTGTTATTGCTTATTCAATCATCTCTCTTACCCACTCTAGACTATAAGCAATGGGCAAAGGGAACTGTGCTAATTTTCCTATCCATTTTCTCTCCAGCCCCTAACACAGTGTCTGACATACAGTAGTAGTTATTATTTAGTAATTATTCCAGACACTGGTGGGGGTGAGGAAGAATAAAAAACTGTGAAAGAACTGGTTGTTTCTCCATGAACTTACAACTTTGATGAGGAAGATTAATGACTAACAGTATTGTAAGTCATTAAAATAAACTCTAGGAGGAGATTAAAATGATCAGCCCTTGTAGTCTCCAACAGAGGGAAATTAATTGCTGATTTATTGGATCAAGGAAGGCTTTACAAAGAAAGTGAGTTTCAGCTGCATGCAGAAATAATGCAGTCTAGTGTATAGGAAATTTCTTCTGTAGAGTGGATTCCCATTTTCCTGACTATTTTTTTCCTGAAAGGAAAAATTTTTACAAAGTCTTCCTGTTAGTAAGGGTCTGCTTCCTGCAGAAAGTCCTGAATAGCATTCAGTGATTTTAAAAATGAGAACCTCTATGACATAATAATGGATCCAGATCTGGGTTCTTAAGTCGGGAAGGAAAATATTAACTAAACTTTCAATCCAAATACTATTCCAGGGACTTTGGGAATCTCTCTGTTTTGGTTTAAGTGGTTTGTTTTTAGCTCATAAAGAATCTCAGATGGTAACAACATTTTTAATTAGATCTTAGTCCTGCTGATTGTAATTCATTTAAGGGTGTGAACACCTTTTTTTCTTAATTAGATTCATAGTATTATTGAATTCTTAATTAACCAAGAGAAATTATGTAGACTTTGGTAATTGGATTTTCCAACTGAAGGGCCATTAACTCTCTCAAGAGAGAGAATATATAACAAATCCATTTGAATTCTGTTATTTTGTTATAATAAGACTGCACATTTTTATGAAATATTTTGTTAAAATACTACCAAATTCTTTTGGGGACCATCTCACTAATCTTCACCAGGAATCTGGTTGCAAAGGTGGGGAAAGAGACTAATTGTATTATTTTTCCTTAAGTAATTTCTTCAGCACAGAAAGGTTAAGGAACTTCTTGTTTGTCACACAGCAGTCCAGTAGCAGAATCATTAACTCTGTCCAACATTGTGTGCTTGTTTTATGGCTATATAGAGGTTTTAAAAACACTTGCCCCTGATAATAGAGTCTTCACTAACCATTCTGAGAATGCTTGGGGGAGGGGGTGAAGGAGTTAAAATGAAGGTACTGAAAAAGACAAGAGAAAGTGGGGAAAGTGCAGTGCTTGAGGGAAGCAAGATTTCTTAAGGCAACATCTAGGCTCATTCCATTGGCCCACACAACCAAAATGGTCCACATTACAAGAGGCTGTGACCCCAGGGTGTAAGGTGACT
>NW_007774948.1:2204-3902 GCF_000696425.1 Galeopterus variegatus | reverse complement strand
AAAAAAAAAAAAAAGATCTCCTTACCGGTCATCTTTAAAAAAAAAAATACAGAAACTAGCGGACCCAGAAAGATTGCTGGGTCTTCTTTAGGGACATGTGGGAAACATGATTAAATGCCAGAGAGAGTCTCAACTATAAGACTCTTAGTGAAATGTTATGTGGAGGCAGGAAAAAAATGAAGATGACCTCTTGAGGGCCCTTCAAAGGTACGGAGCTTTGTCCTTTAGGACTGAAAGAAATAAAGCTTAGAAAGAAAAGAAAAAGATATGTAAACAGCTCGTTCTAGGGGACCAAAGAGGCTCCTCGGAGTGAGGTCGCTGCTCAGGACTAGGGAAAGCCATAAAGGGCGGCTGACCACCCTCGGGCCCACTCACCTGAGCACTACAAATCCCAGAAAGCACCGCGGTAAGGGTGGGGCTTGCTGGCCGTTATGACGTCGTGGGCGGAGCCAGGAACTTTCTCCCCTGGGTTTTTAGCCCCGCCCCTGTCCCTTCCCTTGCCCTGTTGCTGTTGGCCGTTGCTGGCTGCTTCCCTTGGTGAGTCCCTGAAGTGAAAGTTAGGCCCTCGGGTTCCTTAAATTCAGACTTCCAGTCCTGAGAAGGGACCCTGGGTGGGTAAAAGTGCAGCCGGTTTCGGTTTTCACCTTAGTCCACCTTCTAGAGTGACAGTAAGTGGGAGTGGCGTTCCGAAGGCCCTGGAGCCCCTTCCGCGGCCTTGCAGGGTTAAGGGGCAGTTTTCTTCTGAGGAGGGCAGGGCTGCAGTACTTGTGGCCGGGTGGGAGGCTTCTTGGACCGAAGAGACACCTCTGGCGGGATTCAGGGTCTTGACGCAGCAGCCGCCCGAAGGATCGTGACGTCGTGCGCCCTCCCGCGGGTCTGAGGTCCTGGTGGTTCCGTTGTCCCTCGCCTTGACGTCATCGCCCCTGGCTTCCAGGCGGTGGGGCCCTGCCGCTCAACTCTGGGCACGTTACTTTCTCTTTGGGCCTCAGTTTCCCCGCCTATGAGTAAGCTTGATCCCTAAAGTCCCTTTCCTTTTGTGTTTGGCAGTTGTTAGAGATGTTCCAGGTGTAGTGACCGGCTTCTTTACAATTCATTTCCCATTGCGCCTCCGCACCATCACCATTAGCCCACTTTAGTCTGGGGCTAATGTTCCCACTCACTTTGATTCCAGTCCAGCCCGGACATGTTAACTTTTTTCTATCACTTAGATTCTTTGCTCCAGATGCAAGCCAACAAGTGGCCGTAGTTGGAGCTGAGTAGAATAATATGGACAATATATTATAACTTATCTCCACTATTGCAAAAACCATTTAAAGCAAAGGACTTTATGCAGTCTTTGTAGCTTATGTGGAACACATGATTAAGGAATATCCAGATGGTTCGCTTTCCCAGGTATTTTCAGGAGGCCTTGAAACTCTACCTTTTAGCAGACATGACAGCTGTGGAGTGGAAGGGACCTTGAAAAGGATAGTCAGTAATCCTGAGTTGCCTGGCATTAACAAGTCTTACTGTCTTTCGAGTCAGATAGTCCATCTAGGGCTCTTTTTTTAAAAAAAAAGAAAGAAATGGTTATACTTATTGATATAATGTCATGTTTCCTTATTTTATGAGATGAAAGAGAAACAGTTAAAATGAATTCTTTCACTTCTTTTTTCTTTCACTTGGGACCATCATTATAGCTGGAAATTTCCTTAGAGA
>NW_007774948.1:0-1232 GCF_000696425.1 Galeopterus variegatus | reverse complement strand
TCTTTCACTTCTTTTTTCTTTCACTTGGGACCATCATTATAGCTGGAAATTTCCTTAGAGATTTTCTAGTGTGATTCACACATTTTACTGGTGAGGAAACAGAGGCCTAAAAGGAAGTAGTCTAACATTGTTACTGCCATGTCGCAATAGCATGGCATAACAGAGTCACCCCTTTCAAGACAAAAGCGAGTCGTCTCAGTAAAATGGAGATTTAGTACACAGCTTTGAGCTTTTCGCAGTTCCTCCCGGTCACCTGCACCTCATGTCCCAAAACTATTTTTCTGTTCTTCCCTTAGTACTGCATACACTGTGTGGTATGGTATGTGGGATGAGGGCCTGCTTAGAACAAGCTGGACAGCCAATTCAGTTGTTAAAGGCCTACTGGAAGCATAACATTTTTCTAAGGCACTATGAGATATTTTAGGTAAGGAACTAGAATGAACTCAGAAATTTTGAACTAGAACAAGTGGTTCAGTTATTTGAGGACCAGNGAACTAGAATGAACTCAGAAATTTTGAACTAGAACAAGTGGTTCAGTTATTTGAGGACCAGCAAAAGTTTTTGCTTTTGCTACTTGTCTCAAGACTGTCTACACACCTGTATTATCTACTGCCCAGGTCCTCTAAGGGTAGTTGTGTGTAAACATCTCTGCCAGGGCCAGGAAGGAATGGGATTCACACCAGTTCATCCATTTTGCTAATTGCTAATAGTTTAAAAAGTAAAGTAAGCAGAAGGATGAAGGAATTACATTAAATGTGGGTTTGACCTTACTTATCTTTGTTTTTATTGTTTCCAAATGAAGAATTGATTTGCAAGAGACCTTGGCTATGGAAGGATTTGATTTCCTTCTGTGAACTAATCCAGAGAAGCTACCTATAGTCTTCATTCCTCCTGAAATATGTACCCACTGATATAAGAGGCTAATGTAAAAGTGTTGGGCATTTAAATTTTTTTCTGCTAAAAAGCATATCGGTGTAGTTTGCAGATTCAGTTCGAAAGAACAGAAGTGGAACTGGTGGTTGTTCTTTTTCTTCAGGAAGACTTAAAAGGATCTATGCCCTCATGGAACAGTCCTGGGAGGAGTATATTAGGCTTGAAAAGCTCAATAGATGAAAATGTATCAGGTTTTCTTAGAAGTCAGGAACCAGTTCAGGAGACTCATATTAAAATACATTCCTGGGGCTGGCCCGAGGCTCACTCGGGAGAGTGTGGTGCTGATAACACCAAGGCCA
>NW_007774947.1:0-3903 GCF_000696425.1 Galeopterus variegatus | reverse complement strand
CAATCCAATCACCTCTTCAAGGCCCCACCTTTCAATTACAATAATAGGATTTCCCACCCTCAACAGTTACAGTGAGGATTAAACTTCATTGAGGTTGGGGGCTAGAGAGGAGATCCGATCTACATCACTTATATTATACACCAAAAATGTAAGCCTACCTGTAGGAAAAAAAATGTTTAAATTAGAAATGTGAAGAGATTGTTATAAAGTGGAAACAATTGCTAAAGTCAATTATAGGATATCCTTCCTTCTTGGGGAAAGCTAGATAAATCCAATGTGCATTGTGTGTACAACGTAGATGATACTTTCTTCAGTGCCCCTTAGTGTTCTGCAATGCTTTTCTCATACCGTTTCTACCGGTGGACAGTCCACAACCTCCTCTTGACCCCAGCAAGTGATAGAACCATATTCTCAAACTGAGGATTGGAAGTTTGGGTAGATGAATGAATAGGATTTGAAACAAACTGACAAACAACCCCAATTGTCTCCTGTGCCACAATACAGAAAATGAAAATTCCTGTGGAGGGAAATTTAGAATAGAAGTAGTAATACTCTAAACATTCTCTTTTAAAATAGATCTACTCAAGACCAAAGAAAAGCAGAGGATGTCTCTCTTAACAATGCCCATTCCAGAGTGACAGAAGAAGCATCTGCTCTATGATAATATTGGGGGACCTGGCACACTTCTCAGCATTGGACAGATCATCTGGGCAACAAATCACAAGTAACCATTACTCTTTCAGGAGAGAAGAAATTTAGGGTTATCAGAGGTAGGGGGTGGAGGGAGAGGAGGATGGGGAGAGATTAGACAAGGGGCATAAAGAATAAGTACAATTTTTAACAATATGTATATACTAGTAATATTGATTTGATCAACATATGTAAACATTGAATCCCTAAATTATGTATAATCAATTATGATTCAATAAAAAAAAAAATAAAAAAAGAATTTGGGTCCGTCTGACCAGAGAGGAGGACCCAGATCCAAGAGGATCTAGTAGGAGATTCATTATATAAATTATGTCACCAAACTCAAAAATATATTCATTAAGATAGAATATCTATTCATGATTAAATTTGGCTAAAAAACTATAAGTTGAAGAATACCTGCTTAAGCCGATAAAGGATATCTATAAAAGTCCTATAGCAAACATAGTATTTAATTTGTAAAATACTTAAATGCGTCATTTTCATGAAAGTCAGGACTAAGACAAAGTTTTTTATACTGAATAGCCTACTCAAAGCAATGTCAAGTAACAAAAATAAGCATAAGGATTAGAAAGAAAGAAATATTCAGTTTGCAGATAAAATAATTGCTACCCTATGAAACCTAAATATCTGTTGGACAAATATGAAAATGGATTAGAGGGTATATAGCAGCTGGGGTTAAGAGTAAATCCAAACATAAAAGTCAAGTATATTCCTATAGGCCAGCAGCAAACAGATGATATAATTTATAAAATAACATTTAAAACAGCCAAGATATATACAGTATTTAGAGATATATTTGATAAAAGTCTCAAAGGTCTCTTTTAGAACTTGGTGAGCTGCTTTTAAAATTTATATGTAAGAGAAAAGGCCCCAAAATAGCCAAGACATTTTTGAAGAAAAATGTATCCATCAACTATCAAGACTATTCAAAACTGGGAAAGTTGTGATAATTAAGGTGATTTGATAAAAGTTCAAAAACTGATGAACTACAACAGAATCAAAAGTCCAAAAACATATACAGAGTGGTGTTAGTTTATGGATTACAAATCAGTGGATTGTTTCATAAAAGATGCTTGAATAATTGACTACCTCTATGAAAAAAGTGAAACTGGATACTTACCTCACACCACACACCACAATCAATTTCAGATGAACTGAAGACTTAAATCTGAATGGCAAAAATTCAAAGAAAAATAGAGAAAATATGCAATGATAGCTTTATGACTTAGGGTAAGAAAAGAATTCTTCAGCACAATTCTTCCTTCAATAAACGAAAGAAATGATCAGTTTGACTACATGAAAATTAACAACTCTGTTAACCAAAGGATAACAGAGATGAAGTGAAAAACTTATAGTTTGGGAAAAGATATTTTAATTTTTAAACATGTAACCACAAAACACAGACACACACACACATATGTAGGCATATATGTGCACATATAATTTATAAACAAAAATAGAAACAGCCCAAAAAGAAAAATGGGGAGAAGACATGAAGAGGCACTGCTTGAAAGAGGAAACCCAATGGCCTTAAATATTAGGTGAATGTGATTTGTGATCAAGGCGTGAATGTTAAAACTGCAATCGCATGCCATTTTGCATTCATCACATTAGGAAAAATTTACAAGTGTGCCATAATAACTGCTGCTGAAACTTGTCAACCACTCGTGGAAATGTTAATTTTCTGAAAACAAATTTGGAAAACGACTGGTATTATATTAGAAACTTTCTATGCTCATACCCTATGACTCAGCAATTCCATGTTAGGAATTTACCTATGTTGCTGTGTTTCATTTATATCTACCACAATCCACAAAAAAATGTACACTATACATAGAAAACACACAAAAAATTTAGAAAATGATACTTTTTGTTTACTTTTACTTTAATTTTTTTTATGGCACATGTTTATGGAGTACAGTTTGTTGTCTCAAAACATGTATATATTGTATAGTGATCTAATCAGAATAGTTAGCAGATGTATCCCCTAAAAAATTATCATTTCTTGTGGTTATAACATTCAAGATCCTCTTTTCTGGCTATCTTGAAATACACAACACAATACTATGGGCTAATGTCATTCCAGAGCACCAGAACCTATTCTTCCTAATGGTAACTTTGTAAATTTGCACCAGTCTACCAACCTTTCCCTGTGCCTCTCACCTTTCCCTGCCTCTGGTAAACACTATTCTATTCTCTATTTCATTGCACACAGATGAATACACCCAAGTATCATATTGTACTCCATAAATATATACAATTATCATAGGTCAATTAAGAAAAATAAATTAAAAAGAGAAAATGATACTTATTCTTACTATGCATTATAAACTCTATTTTCTATGCAAATCAAAATTGTTTTTTAAAAATACTTCTTGTAACTCAGTAAACTGACTTCACAACCCACTACTGGATCACAGGTTACAGTTTGAAAAATAACATTCCAGACAAACTCTGGCATGTGTGTTCTGGGAGACAATATAAAAACATAGCTATACTGTTTTTAGTAAAAAATGGTTGAAATAACTCAAAATGCCCATTAAAGGGGAATAGGTATATTGTCCTATATTCAGAAAGTTAACTATCCCAATGGCAAAACTTCAACAAATAGCTTCTGAAACTCTGGCTATGGCTTCTCTGCCGAGAACCAACTGCCCTAGGAGCACTGAACTAAGCAAAGTGAAATGAGTAGTATTGCCAAAAGGTGCTTTAATTTCCACCTAATTCTAGGAGTGAAGTCCAAGTTCCTCTTTTGAAAACCAAGTCGGAGTAGTATTGCCAAAAGGTGCTTTAATTTCCACCTAATTCTAGGAGTGAAGTCCAAGTTCCCCTTGGGAAACCAAGTCATTTTTTATATTAGATCAGGCATTATCAGACTGAAACCTCCTCAAGAGCTCAGGGGCTCCTAGGACTGCTTTGCTTCCCCCACTAACCTATCATCTCTTCAGGACAGTCTGGATCCCTCTAGGAGTGAGACCTACCAGAGTAAGTGGATTCGAGGGAATGCACATCGCTCAGGGGCTCCTAGGACTGCTTTGCTTCCCCCACTAACCTATCATCTCTTCAGGACAGTCCGGATCCCTCTAGGAGTGAGACCTACCAGAGTAAGTGGATTCGAGGGAATGCACATTTGCCTTGGTGTATTCCACATCGTGTTGATGACTTCCTGCTGATTCTTCTAGTTTTCTGTAT
>NW_007774946.1:2779-3903 GCF_000696425.1 Galeopterus variegatus | reverse complement strand
TCAATACTTTTAAAATGTTTATTTCTTATTATTTTCTTGTATCCAATTCTAATATTGGAAATTCTGATGCCAATTAAGCAGTGTTATCATTCTATACAAGAGTGTTTAGATTTATGTTTTTATCTTTGATGTTCTTAAATGTCACTTTAACGTTTTTATGAATGGACACATTATACATCATTAGTACTCTATCAGTGGTTTATATCTGAGGTCTGTAGTCTTTATGTTATATTGCTGTTTTAGTCTGCTCAGACTGTCAAAACAAAAATACTACAGACTGGGTGGCTTTAACAACAAAAATTTATTTTCTTACCGTTCTGAAGGCTAGAAGTCCAATATCAAGGTTCTAGCCTATTCACATTCTAGTGAGGGCTCTCTTCCTGGCTTGCAGACTGCCCTTCTGGCTGTCTTCCCATGGTCTTTCCTTAGTGCATGCAGAGAAAGAGAGAGACAGAGATTGAGAGAGAGAGAGAGAGAGAGACAGAGAGAGAACCAGATCTCTGGTGTCTTTTTTTATAAGGACACCAATCTTATTGGGTCAGGGGCCCTCTTTATGAATTCATTTAACCTTGAATACTTCCTTAGAGGTCTTATCTCCAGATACAACCACACTGGGGGTTAGGGCGTCAACATATGACTATTGAGGGGATACAAACACTCAGTCTAGGCTGGTCGGTTAGCTCAGTTGGTTAGAACAGAGCCTTGTAACACCGAAGTCAAGGGTTCAGATCCCCATACTGGTCAACCATCAATAAATAAATGAATGAATGAATGAATGAATGAATAAATAAATAACACCCAGTCCATAACAACCAGGAAATTTGTTAAAATCTCTCTCTCTCTCTCTCTCTCAATCCCTTTCTCTCCTCCCTCTCGTTCTCTGGTTCTTTCTCACTCTGGCTGTCTTTCTTAGACTCCTATTATCCAGAATTTCTATTTTTAACTGCCGTATCTCTTTAACTTGTTTTTATATGTTTGAACTCTTTGCCATTGTTTTCTTTTTTTTTTATTTTTATTAACTTGATCTTTCAACTATTTAATTTATTCATCAGTTCTATTTTTGGGGTGATGTATCTTACCTTTTTTTATTCAACTATATTTTAAAGTTATAATTTTATTTTAAA
>NW_007774946.1:0-1210 GCF_000696425.1 Galeopterus variegatus | reverse complement strand
TTCTGAAAGCAGAGGTTTTCAAACTTGAGGCTGCATCAGAATCACCTCTCAGGCTTAAAGTCAAATTTCTAGATCCCACCCCCCAGACTTTCTAAAACAGAGTAGCCTGGGCCAGGATTATAAAATTTGTGTTTCTAACAGGTATTCCCTCGATGCTGACACTGCTGATCTTGAGACCACACTTGGAAAATTGTTGCCTTAAATCTGTCCTTTAGCTTAAGCTTTAAAACTTCCCCATCTCTGCCCACAAACATATATGAGCACATTCTCTTTCTCAATGGCTTTCTTTCTATCCTAATCTATCCTAATCTTTCTCTCTATGTCTAATAAATATAAGGGATTTCTTATATTTATTTCCTTTTGTTATTTTTAATTAATTTTATATTGTTTTAGTTGTTAATGCCTGTACTTATGCTTCCACCTTAATTTTGTAGATTCCTCAAGGTCCACTGTGAAAAGATGACCAGAAATCCATCTTATTTGTACTCAGTAAGAACCAGATGCCCCGCCATGGTTTCTTATCACTTTAAATATTTTTTGTTTTGTTTTGTATTTTTTGTAGAAAATGAGCAATTCAAAAGCTTACAAAATAAAATTCATAATTCCTCAACTCTAAGATAGCAGCTCTTAACTTTTTAATTTAAAATCCTTCCAGTCTCTGTTTTTAAAAATATTTGATGACTTAACATATTGTGGATTATGAGTTTGGAGTTTTGACATAAATGTACATAGGTGACTTTTTTATGTCCCATATCAAATGTTAAAATAAAATTCTGAATGGAATCTCTGAATATAACTAATGTTCTACTCAATAAAAATCCTCTCTTAGAATGTTCTTTAAATGTAGGACTTTGAAAGAAGACTAATATGGTTGTAATTAGGTGTGCATTAGCCAAGCAGTCCAGAGTTTTCAAGTATGATGTTTAGAAAGTACAAAGTTATGTTGTAAAAGTTAAAACTCAATTTCAATAACTAAACGGTTTATTCTTTTTTTGAGTTAAATGTTCTTTTGATATGTTTGACTGTTGCAATGTAAACTTTCACAAATCCACACTCTTTTACTTAAACTTGTCTTTTCAAAGTGTAGGAGCATTCACATCTATGTTCCTTAAGTTACATCTATATATACATACACATGATATCTATGTATGCTATACATATATATAGCATACATAGATATCATGTGTATAGATATATATACAGATATATA
>NW_007774945.1:3020-3903 GCF_000696425.1 Galeopterus variegatus | reverse complement strand
ATTAGTTTTCCTAGATCAACTACCTGTGTCGGATTAGTTTTCCTTGATCAATTTGTTGGGTCTGAAGAGTTTTCCTAGATCGATTATTTTGGTCTGATTTGTTTTCCGCTATTGATTTGCTTGGTCAGATTAGTTTTTATTTGATCGATTAGTCAGGTCTGATTTTTTTTACTAGACTGATTAGCTTGGTCTGATTATTTTTCCTAGATCGATTGGATTGGTCGGATTAGTTTTCCTAGATCAACTACCTGTGTCGGATTAGTTTTCCTTGATCAATTTGTTGGGTCTGAAGAGTTATCCTAGATCGATTATTTGGGTCTGATTTGTTTTCCGAGATCGATTTGCATGGTCAGATTAGTTTTTACTTGATCGATTAGTCAGGTCTGATTTTTTTTACTAGACTGATTAGC
This sequence comes from Galeopterus variegatus, assembly GCF_000696425.1. Lineage (NCBI taxonomy): Eukaryota > Metazoa > Chordata > Mammalia > Dermoptera > Cynocephalidae > Galeopterus > Galeopterus variegatus. The sequence goes on along the minus strand of NW_007774945.1, from coordinate 3,493 downwards.
TTGGTCTGATTATTTTTCCTAGATTTATTGGTTTGGTCTGATTAGTTTTCCTAGATCACTTTGATTATTCTGATTATATAACCTAGATCAATTAGCTAGGACTGACGAGTTTACTTAGATCGATTAGCTTGGGCCGATGAGTTTACTTAGATCGATGAGCTTGGTGTGATAAGTTTACTTAGATCGAAGGGTTTTGTCTGCTGAGTTTTCTTAGATCGATTAGCTTGCTATGATGAGTTTACTTAGATCGATGTCCTTGGTCTGATGAGTTTACTTAGATCAATGTGCTTGGTCTGATGAGTTTACTTAGATCGATGAGCTTGGTCTGTTGAGTTTACTTAGATCGACTAGGTTGCTCTGATGAGTTTACTTAGATCGATTACCTGTGTCCGATGTGTTTACTTAGATCGATGAGCTTGGTCTGATGACTTTACTTAGATCAATGTGCTTGGTCTGATGAGTTTACTTAGATC
>NW_007774945.1:1796-2205 GCF_000696425.1 Galeopterus variegatus | reverse complement strand
TTACTTAGATCGATATGCTTGGTCTGATGAGTTTACTTAGATCAATGTGCTTGGTCTGATGTGTTTACTTAGATCTATTAGCTTGGTGTGATGAGTTTAGTCTGAAGAGTTTACTTAGATCGAAGAGCTTGGTCTGATGAGTTTACTTAGATTGATGAGATTGGTGTGATGAGTTTACTTTGATCAATGGGCTTGGTCTGATGAGTTTATTTAGAACGATGAGCTTGGTATCATGAGTTTATTTCGATCGAGCAGCCTGGTCTGATGAGTTTAATTAGATTGATAAGCATGGTCTGATGAGTTTAATTAGATCGATAAGCTTGCTCTGATGAGTTTACTTAGATTGACTAGCTTGGTCTGATGAGTTTACTTAGATCAATGTGCTTGGTCTGATGAGTTTACTTAGATC
>NW_007774945.1:0-679 GCF_000696425.1 Galeopterus variegatus | reverse complement strand
GATGTGCTTGGTCTGATGAGTTTACTTAGATCAATGTGCTTGGTCTGATGAGTTTACTAAGATCGATTAGCTTGGTGTGATGAGTTTAATTATATCTAAGTTCTTGCTCTGATGAGTTTACTTAGATTGATTAGCCTGCTCTGATGAGTTTACTTAGATCGTTGAGCATGGACAGATGAGTTTAGTTAGATAGAAGAGCTTGGTCTGATGAGTTTACTTAGATTGATGAGATTGGTGTGATGAGTTTACTTTGATCAATGGGCTTGGTGTGATGAGTTTATTTAGAACGATGAGCTTGGTATCATGAGTTTACTTCGATCGAGCAGCCTGGTCTGAGGAGTTTAATTAGATTGATAAGCATGGTCTGATGAGTTTAATTAGAACGATAAGCTTGCTCTGATGAGTTTACTTAGATTGACTAGCTTGGTCTGATGAGTTTACATAGATCAATTATCTCTGTCCGATGAGCTTACTTAGATCGATTAGCTTGGTGTAATGAGTTTACTTAGATCGATGAGCTTGGTTTGATGTGTTAACTTAGATCGATGAGCTCGGTCCGATGAGTTTACTTAGATCGATGTGCTTGGTCTGATGAGTTTACTTAGATCAATGTGCTTGGTCTGATGAGTTTACTAAGATCGATTAGCTTGGTATGATGAGTTTACTTATATCGATGAGC
>NW_007774944.1:3292-3904 GCF_000696425.1 Galeopterus variegatus | reverse complement strand
CAAATGGGATTATATCAAACTGAAAAGCTTCTGCACAGCAAAAGAAACAATCAGCAGAGTGAAAAGACAACCAACAGAGTGAGAAAAAATATTTGCAAAATATACGTCTGACAAAGGATTAATATCCAGAATATACAAGGAACTCAAACAACTTCACAGCAAAAAAACCAGATAACCCAATTAAAAAATGGGCAAAGGAGCTGAATAGGTATCCCTCAAAGGAAAATATACAAATGGCCAAAAGACACATGAAAAAATACTAAACATCGCTCAGCATTTGGGAAATGTAAATCAAAACCACCTTGAGATACTATCTCACTCCAGTTGGGATGGCTAATATTAAAAAAACTGAGAATGATAGATGCTGACAAGGTTGTGGAGAAAAAGGAACTCTTATATACTGTTGATGGGGCTGAAAAATGGTGCAGCCTCTATGGAAAATGGTATGGAGGTTCCTCAAACAATTACAGATAGTTCTACCATATGATTCAGCTATTCCACTAGTGGGTATACACACAAAGGAATAGAAATCATCATGTCAAAGAGATACCTGCACTCCCACAATTATCACAGGTCTTTTTACAGTAGCCAAGATATGGAAGCAACATAAAT
>NW_007774944.1:0-1562 GCF_000696425.1 Galeopterus variegatus | reverse complement strand
GAGGAATGAACAGGAACATTGTGGTGGAGAAGGGCTCTCTCATGAAGCTTTCCCAAGTGTTATTCTGCTAAGGTTTTGGCTGATTTTCTTAAACACCTTCATAATAAGCAGATTTTATTCTTTGGCCCTCCAGAAAGCTGGCAAGCAAAATGCTTTGAGCATCCCAATAAAACTCTTGCCATGACCTTTGCTCTTGACCGGTTCACTTTTGCATTGACTGGACCACTTCCACCTTTTGGTAACCATTGCTTTGATTGTGCTTTGTCTTCAAGATTGTACTGGAAAAGCCATGTTTCATATTCCACTGCAGGATTTTGATACCACTTGTTTAAGATTTTAGTTTAGAGCTCTGCTGTTATCTATAGCTGATGTGGACCCAAAAGTTCTGACACCCATAGAGCTGAAAGTTTGCTCAACTGTAATTTTCCAGTCAAAATTATGTAAGCCGAACAAACCGAGATGTCTGTAGTGTTGTTTCAGCTGTTAGTAGTCAGCCCTCTTCAATTAAGGCAGTCCTCTTCAATTAGGGCATGGACGAGATTAATTTTTTCCTTGAAAATTTATGTAGGTGATCTGCCATTGCAAGCTTTATCTTCAATATTATCTCATCCCTTCTTGAAATAAGTCATTCATTCATCAACTGTTGATTCCTTTAGGGCATTGTACCTACAAACATTTTATAAAGTATCAGTGATCTCACCATTCTTCCACCCAAAGCTTCACGATAAATTTTGTTTGTTCTTGCTTCAATTTTAGCAGAGTTCATGTTCTTTTGATAGAAGCTCTTTCAAACTTATGTCTTATCCTTGTTAGTGCTTCAAACTATATTCTGCTAAGAAATGTTATAACAAGTTAGTACAAGTTTATTTTGGTGCATGAACTTTTTGAAATTCATGCATAATTTTTTTATAATATGCATTTTTCATGAACTTAAAAAAAATCCTTGTGTTCCAAGGTGTTTACATAGTACTTATGAAGTGGGAATGGCATTATTTACATTATATAGATAAGAAAATGAAGTCACAGAGAATTTGAATAAAAGGGTGAAAATGTACAATGACTATACAGCTGGTGCTTAACCACTCTGCCATAATGATAGCTCTTAATTTCTGGGGGACTCAAATTTTCTAGAACTATAATATGCTGGGCTTGACATACAGAGTCACTAAGAATCTCTATTTTTGTCATTTATTACGAGTCATTTTCACTGCTTGAATCCTTTAAACTTTAATAAGACCAAGACAAATGCCTGAACTGGACAAACATTTGAACAGCAAACATCAATGAGAAACATATAAAACCCTTTAGTGAGCTCTCAGGAGTTTTGCTAAGTGAATCAGAGGAAGCTGAGAAGGGGACATCTAGCTGACCATTAGCACACTCTCTGAAAAGAGTCACAGATGTTATGCCGTATAAAGTAGATTTGCATTCATTAAAGGTCACTCTCCATTGAGTATTTGCACTTGTATCTAAGACACAAGAAAGCCACTCTATCTCAGTGTCTAATTTGTCTGTTCTGTGATCAATATTGGAGTCTAGACTAGGACAGCTACAGAATCTTA
>NW_007774943.1:0-3904 GCF_000696425.1 Galeopterus variegatus | reverse complement strand
AGAACTATACAGTCATTTATCTGGAATAACAAAAGACCACGAATAGCCAAAGCAACGCTGCTGCATATATTTGAGTGTGAAAAAATATTAAAATAATATTTCTGTTCAACCAGTCCTTGGATGTTAAGATAATCATTTTGATTTATTCTTATATGTAAAGAGTTGAAAATATAAAAATATACAAAATGCAAAATTATTAAACAAAAATGCATTAACTCAAAATGTCACATAATTAAACACTGTAATTATTTTTTTCTTTTCAAAAACTACACAATGTTGAAAATATGACCAAGTTACTTCCTTTCTTCTCAGGGAATTAACACCAGAGTCAGGAATATTATATTTTATGCTGCTTTTTTGGTAGGAACTGTCTCTTTATTAGGAGATTTACATCCCATTAAACAGTTTTCTATTTTTATTTTTGAATTGATATTCCTGAATTACATTTGACCTTTTATGGGTCAAGTTCTTGATTATCTTTATAACCCAAACTAGTTTGGTTAAAAAATTGTTGCAATATATTCTCTCTTCTTTTACTGTTTTTGAAATGATCCACAGATCATCTGAGGTATAGTGTTTTTTGTTTGATTTTAAATCTTAGGTATAGAAGTAGTCCTCTTAATAAAGTTGAGGATTTGATAGGGTGTGTCTGGAAATCTGTGCCTCCATATATTAAAATTTTTTGTAAAATCATTCTGATAATATATATATATATGTGTATGTGTGTGTGTGTATATATATAATAGGGTGTGTCTGGAAATCTGTGCCTCCATATATTAAAATTTTTTGTAAAATCATTCTGATTATATATATATATATGTGTATGTGTGTGTGTGTATATATATATGTGTGTGTGTGTGTGTGATTTTATTATTAACAAAACTTTATGTGTACAGCTCGCTTTTCTCTATGTGTATTTATTTTCATTATATTAGCAGAGATATATTGATATTTCTTAGACCCAATGATGATTTCATTCTTAGTTCTTTACTTACCTAAAATTTTAGCCAAAACATATCTCAGAGAGTAATAACATTCAAAAACTCTTTAGACTACCCTGAGATACTACCAGATTATCAACTAATTCTGCTAATGGGATCCCTAAGATTTAAAATGATATGGTTAATATGCTCTATAATGAGATTCATATGAAAATCAGCCTATGGTAAGTAGAATAATTTAACCTTTTAAAATCATTCTAGGATATCCAGTCCCAGAAATATATTTTGTTAGATAAAATATTATTAACAAATAGTTTCTAAAATATTTCAAGTAAGCACAGCACTGCTTTTGTTAAATGGCTGAATAGCTTCTAACAGACTAGCCCTCCTACAGGTGATAACTATAAACTCTGGACATATTTTTTTTTTTTAAAGAGTGTACTGAAGAAATTATATGGTGAACAAAAGGAGAAAAATTTCAAAGGTGGTATTAATGCTTTGAGAAAGAGAATTAGATGATATGAAAAACACATTTCATATGTGAGAGCAGGCCACAGTAGGTTAATAGGGCAAAACAGTGAAAAATTTTTAATTGAATATAAAAATGCATTGGTTGAATTAAATATTAGATTATATACCAAAGAAGAGATCATTTATAAACTCTAGGATAGTTCTGAAGAAATTAAGTTAAACTCAATGGAGAAAGAGAGAAAGTGAAAATGTGAAATAGAAAAATAAGTCAAAGAATAAAAGTGGATAGAACTTCTGCTTCAGGATAAGTTGCAGGGATATGGTGCTTGCACTAGGAAAAATGGTCTGAATTAATTATAAATTGAGAGGGAAGTCCCTTTCCTTGGTAGAACCTTTTCTGGAACCTACAGAGTCTTAGAAGATACCATTAGGAGCCTCTATACTTTTTTAATATACAAAATATCAATTGCACAGGAAAAATAGACATAATAAAGTAAAACGAAATAAGTGGAAAAAATGTAAAAAAACATTGGAGAGCTATTGAAAAACAATATATTATAGAAAACAGAGAGAGAATTTATTGTATGATGGCAGTGTAACTAAAGAAAATATATAACAAGGTGTAATGAAAAATACACAGCATTCTTCATAAACATAAACACAAAAAACCTATTAGGTATTAACAAATTGAATCCAATAATATATAAACATAGTATACATTCTCTAACATTTTAATGGCTTCTAGAAGTCCTAAAATTAGCAATTTACTTATGGTAAATGATATACTCCTCTAAGATCAGGAACAGTCCGGGTGACCACCCTCACCACTTCTACTAAGTCATTGAAGTGAAGAGATCAGACCATGGAAGAAGGCCACAAAAAGATCTGAAAGTCGTAAAGATACTAAAACAATAAAACAAAATTGTCTCTATTTGCAGATATATTCACTTACATAGAATAAAATCTGAAAACTCTTATAATAGTTAGAATAAGTGAATTTAGCACAGTTCAGAAAAAAGTCAATATATACAAATTAATTGCTTTTTATACACTAGCCCTAAAAATAAAATAAAATAAAACATATCTAGAATAGTACTTTAAAAAATCTGAAAAATTTAATAAAAGATGTTCAACATCTCTATATGAATTGAATATTAAAAAACATTAAAAAGCTGAGAAAATGTTTAAAAGATCTAAGTAAATTAAAAGATACAGCATAATCCATAGATTTAATATTGCAAAGATAAAAATCCTCACTAAATTAAATTACAGATTCGTTGCTATCAAAGTCCAAATTCAAGCTGGCTCTTTTTCAAACTCATTTTGTGTGTGCACATTGTTTTTATTTTTAATATTTATTTATTTTTATTTTTAATAAACTTTATTATTTGATAATAGTTTTAGATTCACAGAAAAGTTGCAAGAATAGTACAGAAAGTTTCCATATACCCCACATCCATTTTCCCCTGTTATTAAAATCTTACATTACCATGGTGCATTTGTCACCAATAACGAACAAAAAATGACATATTATTATTAACTGAAGCCTATACTTAATTTAGGTTTTCTTAATTTGTCCTAATGATTGTTTCAGAATTCCATCTAGGAAAACACATGTGCAAAGAACAAAACCAGTTTTTTCCCTAAAGATTTACATAGACTTAATTGGGCTAACTTTACTGAGATTAAAATATAATAATAAAGGAAAAAAAATAACTTTTACAACAGAAATACCCAAAACAGTACACATAATTCAGCCATTCTGTCAATAAAACAATCATTGTTCATGCAATTTCACTCCTGTCTTTGTCTTTATTTTTCTGCATTAAAAAAAGCAGTAACAAACATATAAATTATGTATGTCTCTACAGATCTATAGGCGAGGCTTTTTGTTTTGTACACACATATCTTCGTACAAGTCTGATAACATTTTGTTTAAATTGTTAAAGGTTCTAGGCTGAAATTATCTTTAAACATGAGTCATATTATGTATGTCTCTACAGATCTATAGGCGAGGCTTTTTGTTTTGTACACACATATCTTCGTTCAAGTCTGATAACATTTTGTTTAAATTGTTAAAGGTTCTAGGCTGAAATTCTCTTTAAACATGAGTCACGCTTCTATCATTGATTAATTCCTCCCTAAGTTACAAAAGACCTTATGAACACTATTAAGCTAAATTTATGATTTTCTTCCCTTCAAAAAGCAGGCACAGTATGGGTGCCCCTCCTCTGTGCTTCTATAGCACCTTATACAATCCTTCATTTTAGCACATATCTCACTGTGCTGTAATTATTTGTTTGCATTTGTCACTCCCATTAGATAATGAGCCCATTAAAATAGTGCCTATTTCTTATTCAACCCTAAATTCCTGGCACCTAGCAAAATTTTTGGCATACAGTAGACTTCAGAAAATAATTGTTAAATAAATGAAACCGCCAAATCTCCTAAATCACTGTCACCAGCTTTAATGGCACAATTTGTAATGCAAT
>NW_007774942.1:2569-3904 GCF_000696425.1 Galeopterus variegatus | reverse complement strand
CAAGCCTTGGGGAGGGGTTTTGCAACTCAGTGAATATCTGTTCCCCTCTTATCTCAGTTTACTTTATCAGGGCAGGCCATGTGCCCTGAGGGGTCTCATGACTGAGGAGTGGGAAAGTAACAAAGTGTCCTTTGCAGGGAAAAATGGAGATGGTCTGGTTCACAGGCCTGGCCTTACTCTGTTTCACAAATGCTTTCACCGCAAGTATAATAAAGGAGGCCGAGGGAGCTGTCATCGAGCCTCTCCTATTTATATCTATTTACATTGCATATCGATGAGGCTATTTACTTTATTACGTCAGTCTTGGACTTGGTGGTGTCAACTGGCTGAAAAGGTGAACAACGTTAGCTAAATTTCTTGTTACTCACCATCGATTCTCTAATATATCTAGAGTGAGACTTTTTTTTTTTAATCTGGGAAAATCTTTATAACTGTATCTATGAGGAATGAGTTTAGGTACAAATAACAGACAATCTGACAAATAGTGGCATAAAGGAATATGAGATTCATGGGTAGGCCCAGGGCAGGCACCGTGGCTCAGGTGGGCCTTTGGGAACCCGGACTGATGTTTTTTGTTGTTTTGGGTTCTCATGGCCTCAAAGTGGCTGCAGCCTCTTCTAGTGGGAAGGAAAACAGGGAAAAAGAAAGAAAGCAGTAGGGCAAAAGGCCAAAGGCATATCCTTTTAAAAAGCATTTCCTAGAAATGCTACCCAACACATTCCAGTTCATCCCACTCGTTTCTTCATGTGGCACCTGTTTACTGAGCACCTACTTTGTGTGGACAGCATCTTCTGTGCTCCAGGATCTAGCACTGAACAGAACAGACATGCACTACGTGCAGATTACATTTAAAGGTAGGAAGACGTAATAGAAAAAAATATATTCTAAATGATGCTATGGAGAAAAATGAAACAAAGAAGGTTGGACCCAGAACTGGGTCACTTGGCCACCACAACTATAAGGGAGTTTAGAGAGGTGAACATTTTTAATTGAGTGCATTGCTGCCCTGAAGAAAATGGGGCTTTTTCCTTAAGGAAAGAGGGAGAATGAACATTGGATAGGAAACCAGCAGTATTTTACATAAGTTAATCTTTTATTTGTATATGTACACGTACAGAACAAAATAACCTGAAAATTAGATGTCGGATAAATAGGTTATGACTATTTAGATTCATTATGTTCAAGAGAGTCAATTGTAGGTCTAAGGCCATCTGTTTATTTCTTGATATGTATCTATATACCGGTAGTCTTCAAGGGGTTGGTTCATATGGACTGAAAATTGGAAAAGAAAAAGCAGGTAATAATAGGTAATATTTATTGAGTGGTTATTACGTA
>NW_007774942.1:0-829 GCF_000696425.1 Galeopterus variegatus | reverse complement strand
TTTAACCAGCCTGCAAGCTCTCCCGGGGCACATCCCCTTTCCCTGGCTTTGAACTCCTGTCTCTAGACGCCCACCTCCACGTTCCCACCAGCTCCACCTCCTTCCCCACCTGGGGTCTGCCCATTGCTGCCATTTGCTGGATGCCGGCTCCCTGCTGTCCCAGTCACTCCAAATGGTACATCCTGCAAACAGAACTCATCATCCCCCTTTGTCCTTTCCTTCTCTGTCTGACCACCTGATTTTTGTCCATACTTCCCCCTTTTTGGTCCCTCACCCAGCCAGACTTTACGTCATGCTCTCCCTCCTGCTTTTCTTCCCTGACCCCAAGTCATCGATTGCTTCTACTTCTGTAACTTTCCCTTTGTTCCCTCTTTTTTATCTTCACAGCTCCAAGTGACATCCTTAATGCTCTTTTCATGTACTAAAGAGCATTCAAGAATCACTCCCGTATTTGTCTCCCTAAAATACAGTTAAGCCAATCATACTGACGGTATGCTCAGATCCCCCAGTGGCATCTATAAATTAGGATCTCCACACGTTTTCACCTTGGTAATCAAAGCCCCCCAAATGCTGCCCCAGCCCATCTTTACTGCTTGATCTCCCACATCTACTCACAAGACCCCAAAACTCCAGCCCAGCTGGATGCTCTTGTTTCCCAAATGCCTCCTGGGCTGCTTGTGTTTCGTGCCCTGAAAGTATTTCCTTCCTTATGTCGCATTTTAAGGACTGCTTCTTCTCGAATGCTTTCTCAGACTCTCCTCTGGTTGTATCCTCTCCCTCTCTGAACTCCAGTAGCATTTCACGTGGCTTTGAATGTACTATAACGTGT
>NW_007774941.1:0-3904 GCF_000696425.1 Galeopterus variegatus | reverse complement strand
TCGTGGTGCACTCAGGAGGGTGCGGCGCTGGGAGCACGGCAGCACTCCCGCCGGGGGTTCGGATCCTATATAGGGATGACCGGTGCGCTCACAGCGCTCACTGGCTGAGCGCGGTGCGGCCGGTCTCAAAACAGGACAAAAAAAAAAATTACACATGAATTTGTAAATGTCCCTTTCTTCCTGCGTCCCTTGCCTATTCCTGAATGATGATCTCCAAGAAGGCTTGTCAGCCCTCTCTCTGGATTAGTGAGGTGCCCTCCAAAGTGCTCTCACAACATCATATGCTTCTACCACGGAACTTCCCATACTTCATTATTTCTGCATACCTGCTGTTTTACCCAGATCTGGGTGCTCCTGTAGGACAGGCACTATGCCAGCAACTAGTACAATATCAGGACGAAGGAGGGCCTCAAAAAACTTTGATTAAACAAATGGATGCACAAATACATCATTAACAGATGCAAAAATACATTAAAACTGCTCGTTCTATGTAGTTCTATTTTGAATAACCAGCCCGCCCAATTCAAATTTCGGACTAAGATTACTTATTTATGGAGTAAGACAAAGAGTGCTCATGATTTAAAATGTCCCAAATAGGGCCGTCCCCGTGGCGCACTCAGGAGAGTGCGGTGCTGGGAGCGCAGCGACGCTCCCGCCGCGGGTTCAGATCGTATATAGGAATGGCCTGGTGCGCTCACTGGCTGAGCACGGTGCAGGCGACACCACACGAAGGGTTGCAGTTGCAATCCCCTTACCGGTCACGAAAAAGACAATAAATATATATATATATATATATATGTGTATGTGTATGTGTATGTGTATGTGTATGTGTATGTGTATATGTATATGTATATATGTGTATATGTGTATATGTATATGTATATATGTATATATATATAAATTAATTAAAATAAAATAAAATAAAAGGTCCCAAATAATAATTAAGCTTTCCACATATGTGATAATGTCCGAATTAAAGTAACCTACTGTTAACAGCTTTTTAAACTGATTTTAAACCAGGTATTCAAGATCAACTTTGGTTTGACCAAAAGACATTTTCTGCATATCAGCATAAGTGCCAGAGCTTACAAGGATTTCTGAAAGTACCTTCATCTTGACCAGAGTTTCTTAATCTTGGCATGAGTGACATTTTGCGTCACACTATTTGCTGTTGTAGGCAGGTATCCAATACATTTTTGGTCTATTATATAGATTGTAATAATCCATACACTTGAAATTTACTCGCACATTTCACCAGAAAACATGAATGAATGGCAACATAAGGCTAAAGAGCATGCTATTTGGATTCAGGTCCAAGTTTGAGTAAGAAGTAGATATTACTTAACACTGATTTTCAGCAAGTTTTTAAGGTGTGTGGGGTTTAATAGAGACTCTCCTCAATTTTTATATCTTCTAAATAAGAGTAATCAAACATTTATTGAACACATAGTATGTTACGTGTGTGTCTCTCTAGGCTGTTGGGAAGATAAAATGAGACCGGGTATTTTTGCATCCTATGTAAATTATAAAGAGTTGAATAAATGCTTGTCTTTCTAATAATAAGTTTAAAAATGAAGTCACTAATATGCAAATGCTAAGTACTTACTAGTTTTTATTCTTAACATCCCAGTATTGTGAGAAAGTCCTTGAGTTTAAAAATCAGTTTTAGGGCCAAGCCAGTGGCACACTCGGGAGAGTGTGGCGCTGGGAGCGCAGCAACGCTCTCGCCGCGGGTTCAGATCCTATATAGGAATGGCCGGTACCCTCACTGGCTGAGCGCGGCGTGGGCGACACCACACCAAGGGTTGCTATCCCCTTACCAGTCACGAAAAAGACAAAAAAAAAAAAAAATCAGTTTTAATCAGAATACAGCAACATATCAAAAAAATTATACACTATGATCAAGTGGGAACCCAGAAATCACCCCTCAGGCTTACAGCCATCTGATATTTGACAAAGGGAACAAAAACATACATTGGGGAAACACTGCCTCTTCAATAAATGGTGCTGGGAAACTTGGATATCCATAACCAGAAGAATGAAACTAGACATGCACCTCTCACCAAATATTAAAATCAACTCAAAATGGATAAAAGACTTAAGTGTAAGACCTGAAACTGTAAAATTACTAAGGGAAAATACAGGAGAAACACTTCAGGAACTAGGTCTGGGCACAGACTTTATGAGCATGAGCCCAAAAGCACAAGCAACAAAAGAAAAAATAAACAAATGGGACTATATCAAACTAAAAAGCTTCTGCACAGCAAAGGAAACAAGTGACAGAATGAAACAACAATCTACAGAGTGGAAGAAAATTTTTGCTAACCATGCATCTGACAAGAGATTAATATCCATAATATACAAGGAACTCAAGCAATTATATAGTAAAAAAACAAATAACCCAATTAAAAAATGGGCAAAGGAACTGAATAGACATTTTTCAAAGCAAGACATACAAATGGCCAATAGGTACATCAAAAAAATGCTCAACATCACTAGACATCAGTGAAATGCAAATTAAAACCACACTGAGATATCATCTAACCCCAGTCAGACTGGCTATAATCAAAAAGAATGAGAATAACAAAAGCTGGCAAAGATGCGGAGAGAAGGGAGCGCTCCTACACTGTTGGTGGGACTGTAAATCAGTACAACCACAATGGAAAACAGTATGGAGGTTTCTCAAACAACTAAAGATAGATCTTCCATTTGATCCAGCAATCCCACTTCTGGGTATATAACCAGAGGAATAGAAATCATCATGTCAAAGGGATACTTGCACTCTCATGTTCATCGCAGCTCTCTTTACAATAGCCAAGATATGGAACCAACCTAAATGTCCATCGATATACACCACAGTATTCTTCTGGAAGAAATTAAATAATTTCAGTATTCTTACAAAATACTGTGGAATATTGAAATTATTTAATTTCTTCATGGAAAGAAAAATTTAATTTCTTCATGGAAGGAAAAATAGTATTCACCATGGAATATTACCCTGCCATAAAAAAGAATGAAATTCTCCCAATTACAACAACATGAATGAGCTTGGAGAAACTTATGTTGAGTGAAATAAGCAAAGCACAGAGGGATAAATACCATATGTACTCTCTCATAAGTGGGAGCTAAGAGATAAAGAAGAAAGGAAAGAAAGACCACAGTGGTGCATTGGACTTGCAGAGGGAGAGAACATACCTAGGCATACAAAGTGGAGAGGGGAAAGCGGGATGGGGAGGGAGGACGGGGATAATGGAGGGGATAACTGGGTGGGGGACACGGAGCATAATCACAATTTGTGGTAATGGATATGCTGCCAGTATGGATCTGACCATCACATCTTAGGCACGAGCAGTGACAATTTGCTTTCTACCCCATGAATATTCATAACCAATAAAAACAAAACAAAACATTTTTTAAAAAATCAGTTTTAAGAGACCCGGTGTAGGGCCCCATAAAACACCAAAGGAGACATTCCCTAAAACATGGTGCCTTTCTGGCTTCTCTTCCGGGTCCTAACATTCCCGCCGGCACCAAAGTATGGCCTATCAAAATCATCACCCGCCCTTCCGACCAATCAGCCACCGCCCCGCATACTAACCACCCTCTCCCGGAACTCAGCTCTCTATAAATGTATGCTTCACCCTCAAATAAGGCGGAACTTCTCCGGTGAACTGTCGGCTCGGGTCCTGTCATTCTTTCATTGGTGCTGAAACCCAGGAGGAGCTCACCCCTTACCCGAGGGGACTCCTCCTCGGACCTCCTTCACTCTCTTGGCGGTTCCCACTGCTGATGCTTCGCCCTCGTCCATTTTCTCTGGCGCTGGCTTTACGCACCCACCACCGGCTCATCCAAACGTAAGTTTCCCTTTAGAGGTGCCATTTTAAACTAGGACTACCCCTCCGGC
>NW_007774940.1:2792-3904 GCF_000696425.1 Galeopterus variegatus | reverse complement strand
CCAATCTTGTTCCTTCACATTGTGGCCAGACTGATTTTCTAAAAGTGAGAAATAGATATGTCACTTCACTGCTAAAAATCTCTCCTAAGAGGCATCTCATTGCTCTTAGTTAAATCCAGGCCTTTTAGCATAACCTGACCTGGCCCTGCCTGTCTTCAGCATCTCTTTCTTACATGGTACCCAGCTTGTTCTGCTTCCCATCAGGCACACCAGACCTCTGTCTCTCTTTTTTCAAGGTGTTGGATTCTCTCCTGTATTGAGCACAGGCTCTTCTCTTTTCTTGAGAAGGTCTTTTCTTCCCCACTCCTTTGCTCTTCCCCTTGGTAACTTGTATCTGTTCTTCAATGCACTTCAATTCAAGTGGAGCTTAAACATCACTTCCCTGGGACAGGCTTCCCTGACCATCCTCTCCCCACCGTGCTGGCTTTGGTCTCATGTCGAGAGCAGCCGGATGACCTCCCTTCTCCCTCTTGGCTTTCCTAATACTTCCAATTGTGTATTTATCGTTTGGTTTCCCTATTAGGCTGTAAGCTTAATGAGGACAGGGGTCCTTACCCTTTAATCTCAGCACTAAATCCCCAAGGCCTAAGACAGTACCTCGGGGCCAGTTAATAAATGCCATAAATGTCTGTGGCTGGTTGTCATAAATTCTTGACTGCATTTTCGTGTATTGATTCCCATCCTCCACACATTGTATGTTTACATTTTTTAACATCATTTACCTGTAAACTTGGTCAATGTGCTTGCCTTAAAAACTCAATATTGATTGACGAGAGATCAAATCTGTATGACCTGTTTTTATGTTGTTTAACCTGAAGCCACCTAATTTGTTGCTGAACAGTAAGTAGAAACATTTCATTAGAAATCATTCTATATATCCTATCATTCTTACCAGTAATATTACTGTGCTCTGTGTGTATGCTGTGTGTGTGTGTGTGTGTGTGTGTGTGTACGAGAGAGAGAGAGAGAGAGAGAATAATAGAGAAAGTTTTTTTTTTTGACCAAGCAAAATTTTGATGGAAGATAGCATTTCTAGTGTGCGAGATGTGATTTGAATCTGGGAAATGTACTGATCGGTCAGCAGATTTCAAAATGAATTAAATATACACCCC
>NW_007774940.1:0-1086 GCF_000696425.1 Galeopterus variegatus | reverse complement strand
TCTATAGCATCCAAATAGTTTTTACTAAAAATTATGATTTATCTAAAAATCTATGAAATACTAAATATGTATAATAAATCTAAAATCCTGAAACTCAAAATAACGATTAATATCGTATATTAAATGCAGTTAATTTATGAAGCGTTTTTACGAGGTGAAATCCAAAGTGGTCTTACCCCAGATGCCACCCTTTGACCTTGGACAGACTCGGGTTTGAAGCCAGCTCTGCTTTGCATTAGCTGTGTGACTTGGCAAGTTACTTAAACTTTTCCAGGCTTAGCTTCCTCATCCAGAAAAAGGGCATAATAATAGTATCTATCTCATCCAGCTGTTGAGAGATTAAATAATATGAACTTCCCTTCAGTACTTCAGTGTACTTCTGAGTGGCCTTGCTGCTTCCACAACCTGTCCTCCTCACAACAGCCAGATCGATCCTTTAATCGTCTGCCAGATCACCTTGCTCCTGTGCTCAGAATCCTTCAGTGGCTCCTCATGTTGATCAGAGTAGAGCCCACCAGGGTCCACACAGGATCTGGCCCATATCCTGTCTGATCCCACCTCTTGTTCTCTTTGCTTCTGTCCCAGCCTCACCAGTGTCCCTGCTGCTCCCTGGACACACCAGGAACATTTGTGCCGTGTCTTTGGGCTCAGTCCCTCACCTCCTTCAAGTCTTTGTTCAGATAGTACCTTCTCAATGAGGTCTGCTGAGTGCCATTTACAAAGTGGTACTTTTGCCCCCCTCTCCTTCCCTTTCACCCTCCTCTATATGTTTTTTTCCTTCACTTACTATTAACATTTAAAATTTTTATTTATTTTTTATTGTTTGTTTCCCTCAGCTAAAATGTAAGCTTCACAAGGTCAGGAATCTTTGTTTTGTTCACTGATATATTTCAAGCACCTAGCACAGTGCCTGGCAAGTAGTGTTCAATACATATTTGTTCAATGAATGAATTTTGAACTAAATATACTATAGCATATACTAGATATTGAAAAATCATTGGCCAGTTTTATATTTGACTTAAGCAGAGCAAGATATTTTGTATTGCTTTTTAAAAGTATAGAATGGTAAGAATAAAAGAGAAAAGA
>NW_007774939.1:2371-3905 GCF_000696425.1 Galeopterus variegatus | reverse complement strand
GCTAGAGTCTCTGGGAAAAGCCTTGGTATCTTAACAAAAATTCTAACTAATGAAAAAAATTATATGGCGTCTTTGCCAATGAAAAGAGAATCTGAAGGGATTAAAGAATTGAAATTGTCATCTCTTAGCAAGCATGTGATGAAAGCTTGTTTCAGTACTGGTAGAAAACAATTTAAGATTGCTAGTATGGCTATGAATTGCTATCAATCATAGATTGCTATGAAAAGCTACAAAAGAAATCACCTTTAACATTTATTGTCCATAATATGTATCAGCTATCTAGGTAATAGAATAGGTATGTTCTTTACAAGATTTATTATTTAAGAGGTAAAGTTTAATAGGAAACACTTATAATTTAATTAAACTTTTTTTTTTCCTTTTTGTCTTTTTTCGTGACCGGTAACGGGATCGCAACCCTTGGTGTCNATCCCGTTGCCGGTCCTGGTCCAGTACGGGCGCAACACTGAGGGTTGCGATCCATTGCCGGTCATGAAAAAAGACACACACACACAAAAAAAAGCTATTTCCTGGTATAATTTTTAAAAAGTTTTTGGTTGGTATTTTATACATGGTTTGATTTTCTTTTTTTCTCCTGATCCAGAGTTGTTTTGTTTTACTTTCTAGTTTTTAATTTATTTTACTTTGTTTTGTAATATTATTTTAATCAAAAATTCATAATTATATATATTTATAGGGTACAATATGACAGTTTAATATATGTATACAATATAGAATGATTAAATCAAGCTAATTAACGTATCCATCACCTCATTTATTTTTTGTGTTGGGACATTTGAAATTTACTCTCCTAGCAATTTTTAAATATATAATACATTGTTATTAACTACAGTCACCTTGCTGCACAGTAGATCTCAAAAACTTATTCCTAGGGCCAGCCCGTGGCTCACTGGGAAGAGTGTAGTGCTGATAACACCAAGGCCACGGGTTCGATCCCTATATAGGTATGGCCGGTTAGCTCACTTAGGAGAGCGTGGTGCTGACGACAAGAAGTCAGGGTTAAGATCCCCTTACCGGTCATCTTTAAAAAACAAACAAACAAAACTTATTCCTCTTGTCAAACTTTTTGTCCTTTGCAACATTTCCACAGTTCTTCCCTCCCTCTCCACAGCCTCTGGAAACCATCATTCTACTCTTTACTTATACGATTTTGACTTTTTTTAGATTCCATATATAAGTGAGATAGATCACACTGTATTTGTCTTTCTGTGCCTGGCTTATTTCACTTAACATAATGTTCTCCAGATTTATCCATGTTGTCACAGATGACAGACTTTCCTCCTTTTTAAAGGCTGTATAGTGTTCCATTACACATATATACCACATTTTCTTTATCCATTCATTCACTGATGGACACTTAGGTTGATTCCATACCTTGGCTATTATGAATAATGTTGCACTGATCCAGAGTTTTTAAAGTTTGTTTTAAATAAATAGCTTTGCAGTGGTATCCCAAACAGCATCAAGAGGTTCTAAAATCTAGCACAGTGCTGTTCAATAGGACTTTCTGCAATGA
>NW_007774939.1:0-1517 GCF_000696425.1 Galeopterus variegatus | reverse complement strand
TGCACTGTCCAATACAGTAGCCACTAGCCACATGTTCTGTTGAGTGCTTGAAATGTGGCTGGCATGACTGAGGAATGAAATTCTAAATTGTAATTAATTTAAATTTAAACTTAAATAGCAGCATGTGGCTAGTGGCAACTGTATTGGACAGTACAATATTAGTATTAATAATACTTTTTCTGTAAAACTTTCTCTGTAAAAGGCCAGGTAGTGAGTGTTTTAGGCTTTGCAGGTCATATAGTCTCTATTGCAACTACTCAACTCTGCCGTTGTAGTATGAAAGCAGCCATAGACAGTATGTAAATGAAAGAGTTTGGCTGTATTCCGATAAAGTTTTATTGATGGACACTAAAATTTGAATTTCATATGATTTTCAAGTGTCATGAAATAGTATTCTGCTGAGTTTTTTCAAGCATTTAAAAATGTAAAAAACATTCTTAGTTCACAGGTTGTACAAAAACAGGTGGTGAGCCATAGTTTGACAAACCTTGATCTAGAGTGTTCATAGGTATCAATGATAGGGATGTAAAAATGCATGCGTTCATTCAATAGATATTTATTGAATGTCATCATGAGCAGACACTGCTTTGGGGGCTCGATATATAGCAATACAAAACAGACAACATTCCTCTTTTCATGGAGCTTACATTCTGGTGGGGAGAGACAGATTAAAAATGAACAATGGTGCAAATGAAGAAATTTTATGAAGAAAAATAAAACAAGGAAAGAGTGACCATGGAGGATGACATTTTGCACAGGATAGTTAGGTAAAGCTTGTTTGATAAGGCGACTTGAGCAGATACATGAGTGAAGAGAGGATGTGAGCCAGGTAGCTTCTGGGGGAAGAGCATTACAGTCAGAAGGAAAGCTAAATGCAAAGGCCCTAAAGCAGGAGCATGCTCTACCTGTTCAAATAACAGGAGAGATGTAGAAAATTGACAAGATTTATATTTCAACAAAATTAACCCACTCCAAGATTCTTCCATTGTTTGCATCAGATATGTGTAAATATCAATACAGAAACTATGTTTCTATCAAAAGCAATATAGGGACACTTCCAACTTAGCTTTGTAGAGCATTCTTTTGGAAAATATCTTAAAGCCATGTTGACTGCCTACACATTAAAAAGACCCCCCCATAAACTCCATCAAATGGAAACTTTTTGTGGGTTTTTTGGGCTGAAGTATAAAGAAACTACAAAATTATTAATTACAAACTAAAATGGTTTTTCTCTGCACTTAGAAATATTTAACAAGTTTCTGGTCTTCAGTTGGGAATTCCTTCACCTTCTATCCACTGCTTTCTTTGAGTGGGCTTCATGTTCTTATAAGGACCTTTAAGTTTAGAGGGAAGATGTACTTCAGTTTATTTCGTCCTTGTGTTTTCAGTGTTTTTTAGTACCTAAGAAGAACATTCATGTGGCTTAATTATAGATGGTTTTACTGTCTCTTTTAAGTTATGAGTACTAAAGTAGGCAGAATCTCCTTTTTCTCTTAGAAACTGTGCTCTGTTACTTC
>NW_007774938.1:0-3905 GCF_000696425.1 Galeopterus variegatus | reverse complement strand
AACAATACTTTTGTGAACTAATGACTCTTGGCAGAGAAAGTATGGGAAAGGAGAGTTCTGACGTGGAGAAACACCATTTACAGAGAGGGACCTGGGATTCAGAGAGGTTAAACATCCCACCCAAAGTCACACAGCTAGTAAGGGGAAGGACTAGGATTGAAACCTTGGTTTCTCTATGACATGGTGCTACAAACACTTAGTGATGAAGAATACAGGCTGTGGAATTATAAGCTCTGGGTGTGACCTGTCAGATTAGCTGTGTGACCTTGGGCATGTTACGTAACTTCTCTGAGCCAGAGTTTTCTTAGCCTGTCTTGATGCTGCTACTTCAGAGGGGTGGTTATTGGCAATGTACTGATCACCTTGCTTGGCATCTGGTGAGCACCAATTAAAGGTAGTTGTTAGAGTCTGCTGGGATTTATTCCTTTGTCAAAATCCAACACAGGAGCAAGGATTGGGAGGCAGAGGCTCCCACAGGGTTCTGAGTAAGATAGGCTGTGATAGATAAGACAGTTGGGTTAGGGCTTGGTCTCAAATTTGGCTGTTCATTAGCATCACTTGGGGAGATTTAAGAGCATGAAGATTTCTGAACACTGTACTCAGAGATTCTTTAATTTTTAAAAAATTTTAAATCTACTGGTGATTCTAGCTGTTCAACTAGATTTAGAATCATTGGATTGGGCAACCCCAGGAGGCAGATGGCTTTGATGGTGAAGCATTGTCCATCCCAACTCTGTTTGTCAGTGTGACTGTGTTCCCAGCCAATGGGTCACCAGCAAGTGTCCTGTAATGTCTACTGTACAGTAACATTGATAGTGGGATCAGGGCACTAACTAACCCAGTAGCCATGACTTTGCTCTGATGGGACATGATCAAAGTGACATTGCTGAGGTCAGGCCCAAGGTTGATGTGTGGTGTTGAGAGGTGGCAAATCCAATAACAGGCCAGGAAGGAGCCACAAAACAATCATTCCTACAGGACCGTCAGTGCATGCTTGTAAACCGTGGGCTTCTTAGGCCTCTGCTCACCTGGCCAGCCAGGGTTAAATCCTCCACAACAGCAGTTCCCAGCCATTACATCATGACAGACTTGTGTGTCCTAATCAGTATGATACATGCTTTGCTACTGTAATGAAACATACACGTTTGCAAATGATTTTTAAAAAAATTTAATAAAAACATTTTAATAAAAAATTTAATAAATTAGAATGAGATGATGTTATCTCTATTTTTCTTCTTTGCCTTTGCAACCAGCCAAGGACAAGGCATGAGCCATCTTCTCTTGCTTGGAGAGCTGCAATGGCTCCCTTACTCCTCTTTCAAATCAGTCCTTGCTCCTCCTTTCATTCTCCACCCAGCAGCCAGAGTAATTCTCTTAACATGTAAATCAGATGGTGTCATTCTCCTGCTTAAATCTTCTGATGCCTTCCCATTCTGCTCAGAATAAAATACAACCCCCTTCCTCAGTCCTCAAGGCCCTGCATAAAATGAATGCACCTCTCCACGTTTCTTTCTCTCCTCTTGGACCTCTCTACCCTTGAGCTTTTGAAAAGCATTGAGCTCCTTCCTACCTCAGGGAGTTTGCATTTTCTGTTGCCTCTGCCTAGAATTTCTTTACCCTGGTTCTTGGCAAGATGAGGTCTCGAATGTTACCTTAGGGGAGAGGCCTTCCCTGACCACCTGAGCTGCAGCAGCCTCTCCCACTTGCTGCCCCCAGTCTCTTCCTGCCACATCACCCCATGGGTTTCCTCCATAGCAATGCACACCCTCGCCAATGATGAAATCTTACTTTTTATTTGCATATCCATATGCAGCAGCTATTTTCACTCATATAATGGAACTGCCATAAGGCAGGGGCCTTGTCTGACTTATTTACCATTTTATTGCCAGCACCTAGCATAGCGCCTGACATGTAGTAAACATTTGATAAATACTTGTTGAAAGAAAGAATGAATAGTTCAATAATTCTGTCACTCCTTCTCACATATGTGGAAATACTTTCTAGAGAGAGAAAGAAAGGGTGGAATGACAACTGGCTTGCTGTAAATTGCACGTAAACCGGGTAAATTGGGCATTTAACTGGTTCCAAGTTGCTGAGTGTGTATGTGTGTGTACTCATACATATGTATGCGTAATGCATGTACACACATATATACATACACACATAATAAGTGACAGTGGAAACTGTCACTTATTCAGTTAGCAAATGCATATTGAGTATTTTCTCTATCCAGGCACTGTTATAAGCACCGAAAATACAGTTACACGCAAGGTATCAAGTTCCCTGCTCTTAGAAAGCTAATAGCAAATATTAGCAAAGAAATAAGATTATTCTAGTAAATGATATGTTCTATGAAGAACTTATTCATGGCAGGATGACGTGGTCAAAGTCGATATGGGTACTGTGGAGTCAAAATACAGTAAGGCTTCTTAAGGAGGGGTCATTTATGAAGGAACCCAGATAAACCCACAAAAGATCTCTTGTGTATGAAAGAAAAAATCTTTCAAAGTCACCACTGTAAGGAGATACTGCTAAAGTCTTAATTAGAATCCACTTAAGTTGGATGCTATTTTGTGCCCTAATAGTGATTAGCACTATCTTAGGTAATTAACAGCTCTTAGATTTGGAGGGGGAAATGACTTAATTATCTGCCTGACTTTGATTTTGTGAGTGTTGAGTCAAAAGGAATTGAAAGGGCTGAGATCTTGCTGGGGAGTGGACACGGATGTAGACCAAGCTCAATCTGGCTGAGAAGGGATCCACTGGGCAAATGCGGAAAGGATTTCCTAAAGGAAGGTAAGATTCAGTGAATGGGCTTATTGGTCTCTAGTTCTTCCACACTAAATGTCAGTCCAGCTGGCTGTTCCCAGTACATTGCTGATGTGGCCTGGCCCAAGACATCTGCACAGCACTACTAACTTTGCTGAGTTGTCTCATGCCAACCCAGTTTCTAGAGAGTAGGATAGAAAGCTAACATAGTTAACCCCTTCTCTACTTTAGTCTCCTTGGCTAAGGTAGGCTTGGTCACAATCCAAAGCTAATGGAAGTGATAAACTCTTTTTCACATACCCCTCATTTCCTTCTCATCATATCAGTCTCTCCTAAGCCACAGAGTCAGACTCAGGAAAGTTGTGGATGAAAGAGATTGGATTTTTTTTTCAAAGTTAAGCAGAGTAGTGTGTGTTCTTTAGTAATTTTATCCCCAACTCCATACCATTTTTGCTTTCTTCCTTTCCCTTTCCCTGCCATTTAAGTCTGCTTTGAATCAGAGTTTCTGTGGTGTCTGCCTGCTGTACCGAGATCAACTATCAATTCTCTATTAGCAGATTTTTAATTACGCAGAAGCACCACTGAGAGGTGGTCAGTTCAGAGGCTCCAGGCTGCTTTGGTCACATCTGCAGATCACGTAGGTATAATCTCTATGGCAACTGACCCATGTTAGGTAGAAGAAAATAAGCTCAGAACCAAAGGTTAATTGCTGTTTCATTTTTGCTTTTTTTCCCCTTGCAATTCCAGTATTGTGAGTAGAAGTTCTATTTAGAATCAAATTATCAGCAGATTGAGCATCTTTATAATTTCAGTGGCTGAAAAATAACTCTGGCTGGCTTGAAAAAGGAATCAGTAGATGGTTTCCATTGGCCTCAATGGCTCCTTTTCCTACCTGTAGGGGGCCACAGAGAGCTTAGATGATCTGGCCAAACAGCCTGGATCTCTGCAGCACCGAGCAGCAGCATGCACCTTTATTCACACTTGATTTTGACATTGATAATATTAGTGGTAGAGCTGACCACATAGGGAATTTACTTTGTGCAAGGCACTCTGCTAAGCACATATGTACATGACCAATGTCATGAATTACAAGAGGGTAAATGCCATTTTACAGAAGAGGGTAAAGTTTCAGAAAT
>NW_007774937.1:0-3906 GCF_000696425.1 Galeopterus variegatus | reverse complement strand
CCGCGCTCAACCAGTGAGCGGGAACCAGTCTCCACATGGGATCCGAACCCTCGGCGGGAGCCCAGGTGGCACACTCTCCAGTGCGCCACCGGGCCGGCCCCATCTAATGATTTCTTTGTAAAAAACCCAATTAACTTCTCTCTGCAGTATTAAACATGAATAGCCTTTTTCTACTATTGCAGACTCTGTCCAAGGCAATATACTACTTTGGAACTCTTCTGCTACTTGTCACTGTTTTTTGACCTCTTTTCCTGGCACTTCTATTTCTTCCTTCAACACCCCTAGCAGTAGTTCTCAACTTATTTCTGCCTCCATTCACTGACAGGTAACATATGCCATCAATAATTACCTCTTACAGTGTACTGATTCTCTACCAGTTGGTATTTTCCTCAACGTAAGAGTCCTGCCTCATCACCTGAATGTCCCTGGCCTAAAGAAGATACCCAGAGCCCAGAGCTCTACAGTCTCTGAACTTGTACTCATTCCACTTGTTGTCTATGATATGGCAATGATCAATAACTGCATAACATCACCTACATCTGCTGCATGTGAATTCACTTTCTCTCCTTTGATCAGACAGCAATTCCCTGAAGGCAACTCTTGTTTTAGTCATCTCTCCAAAAGGCAGCGTGCCAAGAAGCCACCATTTCAAATATCTGCAAGTATCTTCTAACACTTTCTAGTTACCTGAAATAATACAGTCAAAAATTCTCAAACCACAGAAACAGAACAGTATTTCACAGGTGCTAAAAAGAGATGAGATAAAGAAAGGTTTCATAATCAAAGGTTTAAGAACTACTGGGTTAAACAAAGTTAACAGATTTATTTTTAGAATTTTCTAGAATCTTTCATCTTGCTAACTGTGAATTCACAATTCAAGAGCAGAATTTCCCAAACTTGTCTGTTACAAAACCCTTTCCCACCTTCTACTCCTCATTACCAGCACCTATTAACTTCGCCCTTTCTGGGGAACATAATTGAGGAAATGCTTATTAAACAATTTTTTCTCTCACAACTTCTTTATATCCAGTGATTTCTTTTCTTTTTTTTTTTTTTTTTTTTTTTATGTGACCGGTAAGGGGATCGCAACCCTTGGCTTGGTGTCGTCCGCACCACACTCAGCCAGCGAGGGCACCGGCCACCCCTATATAAGATCCGAACTCGCGGCAGGAGCGCCACTGCGCTCCCAGCGCCGCACTCTCCCAAGTGAGCCACGGGCCAGCCCACCAGTGTGATTTCTAAGCATATGTTAATAGTACTGGGTTTATGACTAATCCTAGCAGCCAGTCTCAGCATCTCTCAATTACCTCCAAAGCCATTAGCCAGTATAATTACAAAAAAAACTTTTCAAGGATTCATTTCAGGATATGTTTAAATTGTAAATTCCCTTACTGCTTTTAAATAGGATCTTATTTACCAAAATTCCATTTATAAGAACAGCAAAATATGTTAAAAACTGGGGGTAGCTTAAGTGACCTGACAACCTCTCGGCAAAAGCAAAGGTAATACAAATAAAAAGGACAAAGTGTATTCCAAAAAACCAATAATGAGAGGAAGATAAAATAAATTTGGAAAATATTATATGCTTGGAAAATAACTATTCTTCTCTAGGGGATTCACAAAGCTTATTATTAACACATTAAAGGTTCCAAGAAGTCCTCCAATTGAAAAAGTACCACACTATTTAATCTCTATTTAATCTGTTGCTTCTCAAATTTATCTAACTACAGAATCTTTTCCTTCCTAATATTTATTAACGTTCCAACACAAGTTGCTAAATGTCAACAGTTTTATCATTATATGTGAATGAAAAAAGCATACCACAGAATGTTCAGTCTTCATTCTTCTGCTTCAACATTTTACAGTGTTGAAACAAAATAATCTTTTAGAAAAATCTGACTAAGCAGCAGGTAATCAGAAGTTAAGCTTCCAAATTTTCTCTTTTAATCTCATTTCCACTCAATTTCTCTGCCTAGAAATTTTACTTTATGACTAAGACGTGGGAGGAAAATAAAGACAAACTCTCACCTTCTTAACAATTAACTTTCAGAATTTACATTACAGAGAAAATAAATTCTGGACACTATTCCTGGAATCATCCGAAACTCTAATCCGGTTTAAAAGCAAGACCTTAGAAATGTCTCAAATACTAGTTTTGTATTTATTCTTTACAACCTGTTTCCTCAGCAGTAAAACTCTGAAATAAAGATACTGGCTGTGTGAAAACTCCCAACATTTAGTCTCCACCTAAAAGTCTCACCTTTATCTGACCTCTTCTAAACCAGATCTGATTTTTTTTTTATTCTGTAATACTTCGACTCCCTTTTTTCCTGGAACGAGATGATGAAATGACCTGCAACCAGAATGTCTGGTACTTGACTAGGCACACACCTCACCCAGGAAGTTAATTACCAAATGAAGCACACTGTGGAATAACCAATCTGCAAATTCACTACTTCACAGCTCCAAACTAAATTATATGTTTTGCAAAACCATCCTGTTAACCAGACACAGCAAAAGTATAATTGACTTTCAAGACCGCTGTACTCTAATAATTTCAGTAAGCTATTTATTGGTATTTGTTATGTGGAGTTTTTAAAATCTACTCTAAGTTTAAACCTAGTTCTCATTTTCAGAAGCTGAAATGAGCATAAACTTAAATACAAGAAAAATACGCTCAATGAGTACAATCCACCTCCTGCTCAGTTCCTTCCTGCAAAGGTTGCAAAGAATGTTTCCCAGATAGCTTCAATTCTATGACAATGGTACTTGCCTTAAAAAGTATTCTTTTTTCCAAGGGTAAAGTCGGTTGTAAATTTCAATAAAAAAAAAGTAAGAATACAATTTTTTTTAGAGTATATCAATCACATCAGATATGATTCTCACAATCCCTTCACTAACACTTCTAGGTAATAAGACGACTAACTCTTAAAACATGTAATAAAAGGCCCTAGTTTTTTTTTTTTGTTTGTTTGTTTTTTTAACTGTTCTAGGAAAGACATTTGTTAAACTTTTCATGGCTAGTATTTTAAATGGGTGCACATGCGAGTGATAAATGATGTATGTTCTATCGCCATGGACATTTCCGGGCCTCTTCCATCAGAGGATGAGGTCTAAGCCCATTCACCGAACTACTGATGAATGATGGCTTATGTTAACACGGGGGGGGGGGGGAGCAGGAAGAAAGATCATGTGGGATACCATTTTCGTACCTCTAGCTAGAGTCTGTTCGGGTCTTCCCGAAAGAAAGCAACTAAAAATACTTCTCTATTTTTTGAGAAGTAAATCTTACAAGAATCCAAGGTAAGTTCAACAGACTTCACCGATGCTCCACAGGTTGTCTCACTCACATGGAGGACCCCTTTGAAGGCACCACCCTCTATCCCGCTGTTTCTTCAGCCCGCTCCTCCTTTTCCAATACAGGCATTTCTCTCCCCACTGATTCCTTCTCCGCGCAAAGTCGCCCCCTTCAACCTCCCCGACCCCCTCTAGAGCTCTCCCTCCTCCCAGGTGTCTTCCTCCAGGCCACCCCGCCTCCCGCCCGCAGATGCCGGCCCCCGGCCCCAGCACCCCAACCACCGCGGGACGCCCCCGGCCCATCGTCCAGACTTCGGACCCTCCACACTCCCGCTCCCGCCCGGCGCCTCGGGCCTCGGCGGCACCCGCGCCGCACCCAAGCATCGCCGCACAACACGCCCCCCGACCCCGGGCCCCTTACCGCACATGATGCAGAAAACACGGTCCGCGAGGCGAAGGGCGGGCGGCTAGCGAGGACAAAGGCGCACACAGGAGCTTCGGGGACGAGCGGCGGGCCCGGAGGCCACGGTGGCGCCCACACGACTCCCTCGGGGATGCGGCGGCAGAGGTTAACGACAGCCTTCCCCGCCTCCCAGGATCGGCTCGCAA
>NW_007774936.1:0-3906 GCF_000696425.1 Galeopterus variegatus | reverse complement strand
ATTATTTCTTTCATGGGTTGTGTATTTAATGTTGTATCTAAAAAATCATCACCAAACCCAAGGTCATCCATGTTTCCTCCTATATTTTATAGATTTGCATTTTACATGTAGGTCTCTGAGCTATTTTGAGTTAATTTTATGAAGAGCTAGCTTTTTTTTTTAATAATTAGAAGGAGAATACTCTAAAATAAAGATAAAAGTATATTATACAATTGAAATGTATGTAGTAAAAAGTGTATATAGTAAGATGTACATAGTAAAAATAAACACATATATCCAGAAGCATAGTCATTTACTATCATTTTAAATATTATATACTATACATATTTGTATGTATTATACTTTTATATAACTGGCGATGCAGTAGGTTTTTTTACATCACCACTAACGCATTAATAATGCATTGTGTTATGACATCATTATGGCTACATGACATCACTAGATGATAGATTTTTTCAGCTCCGTTATAATTTTATGCGACCACCATTGTACATGTGGTCTATCACTGACTGAAACATTGTTATGTGGTACATGACTGTAATTGATTTTTGAATGTTAAACCAGGTTTACATACCTGGAATAAATCCCTTTTGCTCATAGTGTATAATTCTTTTTATATATTGTTGCATTTGATTTGATAATATTTTGTTGAGTATTTTTGCATTTATGTTCATGAAAGATGTTGGTCTGTAGTTTTCTTTTCTTGCAATGTCTGTCTGGTTTTGGTATTATGGTGATGAAGGGCTCATAGAATGAGTTAGGAAATATTCCCTCTGCTTCTATTTTCTGGAAGAGACTGTAGCAAATTGGTATAATTTCTTCCTTAAATGTTTGGTAGAATTCACTGGTACACCTATGTGGACCTGATGCTTTCTGTTTTGGAAGCGTTCAGGGCCAAGGGAAGACATCCCCTTCAACCCTCTGAAGGTTCTCTGAAAAATCATCTGATAAACACAAATTAACATGAAGAAACGGCATAGCAAGTGTTATTATATTATAATTTTAAGTGACACAGAAGCCTTCAGAATGAAGGCTCAAAGATACAGGGAAAATTGTCCATATTTATGCTCAGATTCTATGAAGTAGACACAGCTGTGTACAAATGTGATTGGACAAGAAAAGCGTGATCTAATTATCATAGACTGAGTGGGAAAACCTTGCAAGACCTGACTTCAGACTCTTCTTGGCCTCTCTGTGTAGCATTCATTCCTCCAGGGTACGAGGCAGGACCTTTCCTGGAATGGGGGTCTTATGACCTACATAGAGTTAGACAAGGCAGGTCAGAGAATTTCTTTATGGTCAGCTCCAGGACAGAGAGGTCGGGGAAAGAGTAGAGAATATCTATGACTCACCTTGAGAAAGAGTGATTCTAGTTTCTATGGCTTGCCTCAGGGGAGAATGAGGCTGAGAGACAGGAGGACGGGAGAAGATCAGAGGAAATCTTTGCTTTTGAGGCTGCTTCTGAGGCCTTCGCCTTGGGGTATTGCTTTCTGGACCATAACATTCCCTGCTCTGACACTTCCCCAAGAAATTTTATAATCCAGAGATTGGGTGATGAATTGTTTCATAAGCCATTGACTCAGACTTTCCATTTCAAGAAAGGACAGTCAATAAAACAGTTAAACCTTGTGTCTCATTTTAGGCAGTGGTGTTGTAGATTGGCTTCCATCAAAGTCAGGCCTCTATATAGGGTAAGCAATATGATACTTAATAAGAGGCGTTTCTATGCAAACAAATAAAACAGATGTTTATGGTTAGAACATACTATAAACTCAGTTTTTGAGTCCAGAGGGTGGCCAGTCAAGAAGATTTTAGATGTCAGGCTTAAAGTATATTCAGTTGGAGGGAGAGCAAACAGTGGCAATCTGACAAAATTTTCCGTTTGTAGTTTGTGTCAGGTGTCCCAGTGAAATTTTGAATAGTACATAAAGTAACAGGCACAAAGTTTGTTTATATGTAAATTGAAATGTTAGTCTGGAGAGTCACAGCCAACAACTGGAGGAATCTTAAGAAATTCAGGATTCAGTTCAGATAATAAAAACTCAAAAACGATGGACAAGTCTTAACTCTAATAGCAGGTGTATTATAGTGTTTTTTTGAAGTATAATTTTTTCTCTCTAGTTCTCCATTTTTACCAAAGATATCTATGACAAGACTAATTCATTTGGAAAATAAGTTTAATCTTTGGCCAGGTTATTTGCATAAAGTGCAGCAAGAATAATGATTTATCTTATAAGTTCTTTTTAAATTGGCTTTGCTGGGACTTTTATAAGGAATCTCAGATTAGACTCTTAAAAGCCTCTTGAGGCTTAGGAAGCCAAACCAAGGATTTGCCTCACTCTCAGACCATTACCTCTGTGAAATGGGTGAATTCCTCTTTTCTGGAGGTTCCCAAAATACCTTGGTTCTTGGGCCTGTCAGTAAGGTACATTCTTTGCTTACCACAAGGCCAGAAGTCTTTTCAAGGGACTTTTTATTGGTTCCGTAAAAGTCGACATCAATTCCTTAAAGCAATCTGGTAATAGCCAAAAATATGACATTTTAATTAAAGCCTTGGTGAAATAACCAGTGTTTCCAATTTTGTCCTGTTATAAGAAAGTAGATTCTTATTGAACTCATGCAAATAACTATATTGCCATAAAATAAAAAAACTCAGGAATAGTTTTAAAATCTTGGAGGGTAAAGTTAAGTAGAGAGAAAAGTTAATGTTTCAATTTTGCACAAACGTATACTTTACCCTGTTGTTATAAAGCTATCAATAGCCACCCCCCCTGAACTCATGCAAATAACTATATTGCCATAAAATAAAAAAACTCAGGAATAGTTTTAAAATCCTGGAGGATAAAGTTAAGTAGAGAGAAAAGTTAATGTTTCAATTTTGCACAAACGTATACTTTACCCTGTTGTTATAAAGCTATCAATAGCCCCCCCCCCCACCTGTTGTTATAAAGCTATCAATAGCCACCCCCCCAAATTTTTTTTTTCTTAAACCTGGAAGACAAAACAAAACAAAAAGAATAGCAATATTTCAAACAAAAAGTCAAAACCAATCATTTTGATCCTTCTTTAGTTTAGTCTCATGTAATTAATTCTTGTTCTTTTTGATGTTAGGTTAACAATTTTATGAGTCCTGTTGATTTTTTTTTTTTTTTAATTAAAGTTCTGGAGGTTTTTTCTTTTCTTTTTTTCTCCCCACCAAACCCCCAGTCCAACTGGATAATCTCAAAGTGATTAGCAGAGGACTGTATTTCAGATTGCTTATTAGAGTCTTCTTATCCTTTTCGTAGACCTCTTAAAGACATAACAATTTAGGATTTGTGGAGAGCTTTCAGAAAGAAAAGCATCAAAATAAAGCAATTTACTGTAGATATCCAAGACACAACTGACAAAGAAATTTGGGTACTTTTATGACCTACAATAATTTTACATAATAGCCATAATTATGATTGATAACATATACAAAGACATCAGAATTTTAGGAATTTCATATAATTTTGGAATATACATTAACACCACACTTATACAAATATAAAGTTACAGATTTTTGAAAGAAACCTTAAATCTTTAACTCAGTTTTTTTTGAAGTAATCAAAAGACCTAATAAAGACACAGAATCTGTTTTTCACTCTCCCCCTCTTTTTTTTGTAGTTTACTCAAAAGAAGAACACGAATCTTTTATTATCTTTTATCAATACCACACGAAAATCTTCTTTAAAAGAGAAAAACAAATTTTACTTTTGTACTAGTATACTATTAATACTAAAGCCAATTTTAATTAAACCTTAAACAAATCCATCCAATTTTAGTCAGTTTTGTCCACATAAAACAAAAGTTTTATAAACTTTCATAACCTTTTACAATTTTTAAATTATATTTAGTTTTGTGTATAACAATTTTCAACTTGAA
>NW_007774935.1:2069-3906 GCF_000696425.1 Galeopterus variegatus | reverse complement strand
TTTTTCCACATTCTGCTCTGATGGAATTCTTTGGAAATTCTAGATTAGCACTGGGCAGTGGAACTGTGTCTCCTTGCATTTCTGTTGGCTCAATTACTATCTCACCAGGCTTGCTCATCCTCTAGTTCTCAGTATGGCCAACCATTGGGTTATATATGCCAACTCTTTCCATGGGCTGACCAAGGTAAAGACTGGGGAATACATTAATACAATAGTATAACTAACAAAATACAGAGTGAAAGAGAGATTGATAAATCAAAAATAGCTCCAATATTTTGAATTTATGGACTGAAAGATTCAATATTGAGAATCCTCTCCTGAAGACACTCACTTCTTCTGACTTACAAGACACAGAGATATATTGGAAGTCATTGCTTCTCTTTATCCTTGAAGGTTTCCATATAATTATTCGTAGAAATCAGCAACAGACTTAGGAGAAAATAAATTCAAGTTTTGATATTATTAATTTTATTTATAAATAAAAATAAGAGATATGATAGTTGGAGCATCAGTAGCCAATGAACTTCAAGGAACTAAATGATGAATAAGTTCACTTTTTTCCTCTAGGTATCAAAGCTTACATTCCAGTGGGTTGCGGAGAAAGGAAGAGGGAGATTTGGGAGGGAAACAAGGTAGATTGGATTTAGCATAAGGTAAAACCAATGGTAACATGAAATGAGAAAAAGATATTAAATGTTAAATTAGTAGGGCCGGCCTGGTGGTGCACTGCTACAGTGCGCCGCTTGGGAGTGCAGCGGTGCTCCCGCCAAGGGTTCGGATCCCACATACAGACCGGTTCCCGCTCACTGGCTGAGCGAGGTGCTGGCGCAGCACCGAGGGTTGCGATCCCGTTGCCGGTCCCGGTCCGGTACAGGCGCAACACTGAGGGTTGCGATTCGTTGCAGGACACGAAAAAAGACAAAAAGGAAACAAAAGAAAACAAAACAAAAATGTTAAATTAGTAAAGAAGCTGTGCTGGGTATTCTTTGTAGATAGAAAATCCAATCCAGACTAACTTAGAGAGAAATATATTAGCTTATGTAGCTGAAGCTTTAGGAACTCTATAAATGTCATCAGTCATTTATAGAGACTGGTCTCTCTCAGTCTTTCAGCTTTGTTTTTGTCCATATGCTGACTTTATTCTCAAGAACAATGTGATTCCAGAATGGCTGCTGGTCCAAAGCTAGTGGAAAGGAACATGTTTTCTTCCCCAAACTCGTGAAAATATATGGCCCTGATTCACTCTGGTCTGAGTTGATTGAGGTGCATCTCAGAAAGATCAGCTCCAGCTGCTTCTCCTATTGGCCAGACTTGAGACTCTTACATCGTAAATCCAGCCAAAGTCAACTCCATCCAAAGTGTCATGATTGAAAATGGGAAGATACGGTTCCCTAGAGGAAGCCTGGGTTACTTACAAAGAGAAGGGTAAATAGATACCAGATTGGCAAAACAAAAATAAAAACAAACCTATGTCTACCTCTGGGAAGAAACAATCCTTAGTATGTACTGAGCAGAGTGAGACAAAGCGGTCATTTGGTGGTATCTCAGAGAACTCTTGGGAGTTGCTGGAAGAGGATGACAAATTGCAAAGGAATCATAATTGTGCATATGCATTAGACATAAAGGCAGCAAGAGTGAATTAATTTGGGTGTGTTTGAGGAGAAATGCAAAGGTATTTCAAAACGTTCATGGAAAAATAGAATTAAAAGGTAATATGAATCTTTTCCATGAACTTTTTAAGACCCCTCATATATATAAATTTTTACATATAATTTTTTTAAAATCCTGGTAATACAGGTCTACATATCACTGACAAATGAAACTAAGCAATAGGCTC
>NW_007774935.1:0-1600 GCF_000696425.1 Galeopterus variegatus | reverse complement strand
TTTAAAATCCTGGTAATACAGGTCTACATATCACTGACAAATGAAACTAAGCAATAGGCTCCTGAATGACCTATGGGTCCAAGAAGAAATTAAACAGAAAATCAAAACATTTCTTGAAACTAATGAAAGTAAAGATACATCATACCAAAACCTGTGGTAAAAGAATGGATAACTTGGCCTTCATTTAAAAATTTAAGAATTTATTCAGTATTTGAATACTTACTATGGATGAGGTCCTGGAACAGAACTGTGAATGTGACATGCAGAGTCCCAGGAAAACAGAAAATAAACAAATAAAAAATAAATATATTGTATACGTGGTAGTGATATGTGCAGTGAAGAACAGCAACCCAGGCTAATAAAATAGAGCATTACAGGAGACATTTTACAGAGTATGGTCATGAAGGAATTCCAAAGGAGATACTATTTGAGCATAAATATAAATTAAGTTAGGAATCAGCCCTGTGAATATCTGGGTAAAGAGCAAATGTAAAAGCCCCGAATCTTGGGTGTTCCAGCAAAGCAAGAAAGACAACCAGGATGAGGGCAGTGGGCAATTCATAGAATAGGGGTAGAAGGGGCTGCAGAGACAGGCAGAGGGCTTTGCGGCTTTGGCAAGAAGTTTGTGTCTTTTCCTTAGTGTCACAGAGAGCTATGGAGGGGAATTTCGATGTGGCATACTTTTCTGGATGCTGTGTGGATTGCAAGGCCCCAGTGAAAGCCAGCTAATAAGTCAGGAGGCTACTTGAGTTTTCCAGGAAAGACGATCACAGTAGCTTGGTCTACACAGTGCAAGGAAAGGGTGAGATGTGGTCACGTTCAGAATGACTTCACGGTTCTGGGCATGGGGGAAGGAATGGATTGAAAGAAGACTCCTGGGTCTCACGCCTAAGCAACAGAATAAATGGTAAAGTCGCTCTCCAAGGTAGGAAAAAATATGAAATACAGGCAAGCATGGGGATTTGTGTACAAGCAAGAGTTCAATTTTGGAGATTTTTTTTTTTTTTTTTTTTTTGCTTTTTTAAATTATTATTAGCATATTCATTATTACACACCATGATTTTTTTTTTAACGCCCAACTTGTCCCTCCCCAAAACCCCTTCCTCCCTCTGCTTATCTCCAGTAACTTTAAGTTTGTTCTCTCCTGAAAGTTCAATGAATTCGTGTGGCCTTTTCTTTATTGCTTGCTTGCATGCATGCTTGCTTGCTTGCTTGCTTGCTTGCTTGCTTGCTTGCTTGCTTGCTTGCTTGCTTGCTTGCTTGCTTGCTTGCTTGCTTGCTTGCTTGCTTGCTTGCTTGCTTGCTTGCTTGCTTGCTTGCTTGCTTGCTTGCTTGCTTGCTTGCTTGCTTGCTTGCTTGCTTGCTTGCTTGCTTGCTTGCTTGCTTGCTTGCTTGCTTGCTTGCTTGCTTGCTTGCATGCATGCTTGCTTGCTTGCTTGCTTGCTTGCTTGCTTGCTTGCTTCCTTGCTTGCTTGCATGCATGCTTGCTTGCTTGCTTGCTTGCTTGCTTGCTTGCTTCCTTGCTTGCTTGCTTGCTTGCTCTTTCTTTCTTCCTCTCTCTCTCTTTCTCTTTTGGATCTGACAGCCCGTGCACTCCTCA
>NW_007774934.1:0-3906 GCF_000696425.1 Galeopterus variegatus | reverse complement strand
CCCATCTTTTGCAAGGTTAACATTCTATACGTAATTTCAAAAGGTTAGGCTAAGCCTAAAACTACAAGAAACTGGGCCCTGTGAAATATATTTGCTTTATAGTATACTCCACAGAATCTGTCTTGTGGACACTGAATGTGTGACAGAAGAGGGCACATTGTCTCAAAAGGAGCACCCATGTGATTAAGCTGTTAGGATAGGGCATCAAAGATCAAGGAGATAGTCATTTCCCTTCCAGGAGTCAGACCTTGGTTTAAAACCACTCATGAGTTGTCATGATATTTTTTGCATAGGAGACCAGAATGCACTCCTTCTGTACATTTCCCACACTTGCTCACTACATTCCAGCCTTTTCTATGTGTAACTGACCTCTTTTTGCTCTCTGGTCTCTGCTTGTGCTGGTTTGTCTGTCTGCAATACTCTTTTTCACCCCATATCCCTATTAGGCTAACTCATCCTATATGTCTTGTCTTTGAGATCATTCAGAAAGACTTTTAGGACCATGTTAATCCCACCCCAAGATTAAGTGAGGGAAATTTCTAACATTCTGTACCCCATATCCCTATTAGGCTAACTCATCCTATATGTCTTGTCTTTGAGATCATTCAGAAAGCCTTTTAGGACCATGTTAATCCCACCCCAAGATTAAGTGAGGGAAATTTCTAACATTCTGGATTTTAATGTACTTTCATTCTATATTCTAATTATCTGTTTTCCGGTCACTAGTGGACTCTAATTGAGGTATTGTGTCAAGTTTACCATTACCTCCCCAGAGCTTAACACAGCACCTACAACATAGCAGTAGTGCAACAAATACTGAAAGAAAGGACAAATAAGTAAAAGAGAAAGCTGAATGGATCATAATATGCATCATTTTTTCTTGGGACACTAAGACTTTTGCTAAAACAAATAGTGAAGTCAGTTGATGAGATCTGTGTGGTTGAAGCAGAGATCTATCTACCCTTTGAAGTCTACACTTAGAGTGGTAAGTCTGAGGTCTCCATGCAGTTAGAAGCTCAGCAGTGGTACCAGGAAGCAATCAGTCAGTGGTAAACCACAGTGAGAAGACAAACTGGGAAATGCAGGTTGGAGAAACAGAACCAGGTTTATGGAAAAAGAAAGAGATTCAAACTAATATAAAAATAACTTTGGGTTCATTGTTAAGAACTTTACCAATAAAAGATATACACTGTAATACATACTTTGTAATAATAAACATATCATCCAAGTACACTTTCCTAAGTTAACAGAGAGTAACTAAAATATATGTACATTTGTTCCATTATCAAAAAACAATTTTGTGTAATACAAAGGTCAAGGGTTCAGATCCCTAAACAGCCAACTGCCAAAAATTTTTTTTTTAATTGTTCTGTGGTCCTCATAAACGGTGAAGTGGAAAGGATTCCTTATTTTCTTCATAAGAATCATTATCCATACCAAGTATATTCAGCAGATTAACAACGTTTTTGCATGTCAATTACTATGCCAAGCTCTGTGTGGACATCTCATTCAGTCCCACTGACAGCTCTATGATCTGGATATAGCTATTACCTAGACATGAAATTGCTTCCCCTTAGTCCCTCAGTTAGTAACTGATGGAGCTATGATTCGGGTCTAAATGTGTCTGATCTAAAGTCCTTGCTCTTAATCACTGAATTGTACTATTTCTACCAAAACTGACATTTGGGTCATGATTTAGCTAAAATATTTAGGTAAATCAGGTAAGCATGCCCTACTAAGTGGCATAAATATTTATGTGAGTCAGGCCTTATATATACCAAATATAAACACTGAATCCATAGTGTTTAAGGGCATTGTTATCTGGCTCAGAGATCTAAGCCAAGAAGATAAGTGGCAAAAGTTATCTGCTGGCCAAATAAGAGAGATGATTCACTTTGTTTTCACTGCTGTCTTCCTGAGAATCCTGATTCATGCAAGTAAATTGATGCAAATCATACTCATACACATTAAAAACTCAAGGGGTTACCCTTGGGGAAAATAAAATTCTAATAACTGATATTTTTGTGAGAGTCTCTCAAAAATTGCATGTTGAGTTCCCAATTGAATTTAGCATGCCTTTTAAGGTATTCCTGTATTGACCATTTTCTGACTAGCTTCTAGAAATATTCAAAATCTAAGGAACTGCATCTCAATATAAATATCACACACACACACACACACACACACACACACACATCTACTCAACATGATTATTTGGTTTTTCTTAGGATTGTTAAGTATGCTAAGTGTCCTCATCTGCTTCCTAAAAGTAACATTGACCAAAAGCAAAACTAAGTATATATATTCCAGCTCTCTCCTTAGTTCATCATTTAAATTTAGTAACTCTCCCGAAGAATGGCTAATGTTAGATTTCCAGTCACCAGATGTTCTTTTATTTTTTATGATGTGATCTCTTTTGAGTTCTAACTGGTTACCAAAGATCTGTGATTAGCTTCATATCTTATGATCTCACCAGACTACTACTTTCAGCTTTCTTTAAGGTGGGTTAATTTCATGGAACATTATTGAATGCAATCGGATAGAAGGTTCCTTATGGGGAAAGGATTAATAATAATACCTCTTCCTATTTATATGTCAGATCCCCTTACTGGTCACAAAAAAAGAAAAAAAAAAAAAAAAGATGTTTATATAGTTTTGTAGAGTTCCTTAGTGCTATCGCAAATATCACCTTGATCTTG
Source organism: Galeopterus variegatus (assembly GCF_000696425.1). Classification (NCBI taxonomy): domain Eukaryota; kingdom Metazoa; phylum Chordata; class Mammalia; order Dermoptera; family Cynocephalidae; genus Galeopterus; species Galeopterus variegatus. The sequence goes on along the minus strand of NW_007774934.1, from coordinate 1,207 downwards.
GGAGATTGTTTATATCTCAATCACTTCTCTCTAATCCAAGGGCAATGTCACATTGGGACTTGCCTTGCCTAGGAAGTACCCCTACCTGTTAAGGAGGTAACAGGATTCTCCAGGGCCAGGCCCTTGGATAAGAAATGTATGAGGCGTCAATGACTCCTCTAGTTAAAGTTAACCCACAGAACTTTTGGGTAGCTTTTTGGTAGAAGCATAGTTTCTTGGCAGTTCCTGAGGCACCAACAGGGATACTCTTACCAAGCAATCTACTGCCAAGCAAAGCAACTGTGGCCTATAGTTCATGTCCCTGTAGTCTTCAATGACTTCTCACCTGATAGTGGCAATACAAAAAGTGCTAAGACACCTACCACACAGAAAAAGATAGTCTGTTGACCTTTGCTCCTCCAACTTTCTGGTTTGAAATGAAGTATATACTATTCTCATAAGCCTCAAACTTCAGCAAGTCCATTTACATCATTCTTTCTATAATTAGAATAGAGAAATATCAACATCAGTCATGAATCTCACGCATATCATAAAGCTACTACATCGCATCAAAAATACAATACCCCAGAATTACCAAACACTATCCTAAGTAGTCAGAACACTCTTGTCCACACAAAACTTAACATGAACTCTACAGGCAAATGTATATACAGTCATGTACTGGCTTGTGGTCTTGGTTCACCTAATTCTCTTAATAGGTAGCATGTTCTCTCCATTTGAGAGCAGAGACCTTATTTGTCTGACTTGTTTGTCACTCTAAATACATTGTTTAAAACAGCAGGCACTGTGAATACAATCAGCGAATACATTTCTAGGCTTTCTAGAGCTGCTCCCACTACCACAACCACCATGCAAATATATCCAAAGGATGACAGCGAAAGAACAGTGAAGGAAGGGAAATTGAAAAAAGTCACAAAAGTTTCCTAATTTGGAGTGAATGTAATACATATTTTATTTGCACACCAAATTGGTAGTTCACAAGTACAAAATTTCCAAGCACTATTTGAATCTATAGGTCTCCCACTCTGTCCTGCCCATCTCCATGGTTCAGATAGTCTAGCAAACTACTATCCTTGAGCACTTTTGCTGTGTCATAATGCTTGACTAAGTGCCTACTCTAAGTTAAGTGTCCCCTGCAAGATAGGCTCCTAGGGCACCACAAGTTGTCACAAAATTAAGATTTCATTTCCATCATTTCAGTGTCTTA
>NW_007774933.1:3366-3907 GCF_000696425.1 Galeopterus variegatus | reverse complement strand
GAACGTAGGTGCACATGTATTTGTTTGAGTTCCAGTTTTCCATTCTTTGGGGTCCACCCTACGAGTGGAATTGCTGGGACATATGGTAATTCTGTGTTTAGCTTCTTAAGAAATAGCTAAATTTTATTCTGTACTGGCTGAAATGCCTCACATTTCCAACAGCAATTTCTCTACATCCTTGTCAGCACTTATTATTTCCTAGTTTTTAAAAATTACATCTACCCTTAAGATGTCAAATGGTATCTTTTTGTGGCTTTATTTGCATTTCCCTAGTGACCAACATGTTGAGCATCTTTCCATGTCCTTGTTGGTCATATAAGTATCTGCTTTGAAGAAATGTACCAATTTTTAATTGTTATGAAAGTTTTCAATATAGTCTACTCTTGCCTTTGTATCAGGCAATGATTTTAATTCTCTCGTAGGCTTTCCCTTGAAACATGCCATTCAAAAAAGAAGACAGAGAGCATGCTCCGGGACCTAAGCAGGAGCTGAGGGTGGCTCCCTCTGCCCAGAAGCAGGCAAGAGGCAGAGCACACTTGGA
>NW_007774933.1:0-1736 GCF_000696425.1 Galeopterus variegatus | reverse complement strand
AATAATGCCCCTGCTTTATTTCTGATTTTAGTAATTTTGGTCTTCTCTCTTTTTTTCTTGGGCAGTCTAGATAAAGGTTTGCAAATGTTGTTGATCTTTTTAAAGAATCAGCTTTTGGTCTTGTTGATTTTCTTCATTGCTTTTGAATTCCCTATTTCATATATTTCTGTTGAAATCTTTGTTATTTCTTACCTATATTTGCTTTTGGTTTATTTTTTTCTTCTTTTTCTATTTTTCGAGGTAGAAGTTTACAATGATGATTTGAGACTTTTCTTATTTTTAATGTAAATATTTAGAAGAATAAATTTTCCTCTATGCACTGTATGAGTCCTGCATCCTATAAATTTTGATATGTTGGACTTTATTTCAAAGTATTCTTGAATTTCTCTGTGATTTTCCTTTTTACTCATTGTTTATTTAGGAGAGTGTTGTTTAATTCCTACATATTTGTAAATTTTCTAATTTTCCTTCTGTTATTGTGGTCAGAGAACATATTTTCTATGATCATAGTCTTTTTAAATATATTAAGACTTGTCATGTGGCCAAAATTTTAAAAAATTAAATTTTAGAAAAAGAAATAAAAATTTTAAAAGTAAACAAGTTGGTAGTTTTGCATTTTCATTTCATCTATTTAAAATGTAGAGAAAATGCTTTCTTTCCTTGTTTCTGGGAAATTACTATTTTTTCACACTTATTTTGTATTAGCATAGTTGAGATATTTCTATATCTCTGTGGCCAGCATGTTAACTGCTTATTATAATGCCATATTATTTTACTCAAATAGTAAACTCATAAGTCAAGTATATTAATTTTCAACACTATCAAGAAAATTCTCTGGTGTTAAACTAAAGTCAGTTGACACTGAAAAAAATAAACCAAGAATATGATTTAGTAATATATTAACATACTAAAATTGTGAAATTTATTTTTTGTGTAAGTAGATTTTTAAAGATTTACTAAACAAGCACAAAAACTGATAATATAAAATTTTAGCTAAACAACCCAAGCATTACCTAAATCAGTCATAAGAAATGATTTATTGAAAAGTGGAGACATTATCTGTCTGTTGTCAATTCTGAAAGTTGAAAAGAATTTTGTTGTTTCTTCTGTCACAGGACAAAATCTTAAAATGAATGAGGAATCACCCAAAAGAATAAGATATACATACAACTTTTGATATATATATATATCACATATATATATGTTGCAGATCCTAAAATAACAGGATTGAGGCATATTTCTTTAAAATAGGTATTGCTGACTTCGGCTTGAATATACAGGGAAACATTCTTTTTGGATTTTGTCCTGGTAGCCATATCACTGTCATAGTAAACAAACAATAAAAGCCATAACTTTCACGTTTTTCTTACAAAATTCTTTCTAGATGCCATCATTATTTGAATGTAGAATTCTTGCTCATTACCTTATTTGACTCTCCAAATTCTATTCTACTCTTCTTCTATCCACTGAAGAATAGCATTGTAGTCTGAGAATTGGCCTTAGCTCAAGGCATGGGGCTGCCTTTTTAAATTGCAGTCCATTCTTATCGATGACAGTTGGTTTAAGATCAACATGAAACCCAATTGCTATGGCTTGAATGTATCTTCCAAAAAGGTATGTGTTGAAAACTTAATTCCCAATGAAACACACTGGGAAGTTGTGCCTAATGAGAGGTCAATAAGCCATGAGGGCGGAATAAATGGATTAATGCTGTTCTCATGTGAGTGGGTTGGTTA
>NW_007774932.1:0-3907 GCF_000696425.1 Galeopterus variegatus | reverse complement strand
AGCTCTTTGGAGCCTTTGTGGCCCTGAGTGTTTTTATTTGCAAGCTGTTGGTTGAATCAGGTTTTACCCTTTCAGAAGAAAGGAGGAAAGCCTCAGCACATACAGATTACTGACTTATTGGATGTTTTTTTAAAAAAATATAAATTCTGTATTTTTTTTGTGGTTTCGTTATGAAGGATGCATCTTCTTATGGTTTTGTTATGAAGGATGCATCTTCTTGTTTTCAAAGAGAAATCAGACAGATTCATGCCTTTTGCTTATAACTTTCTGTTCAGCTGTTTTTGTTTTTTTAAATAGGATTTTTTTTTAACTTTCTGGAATTATGTCCCATATAAGTCTTGTAAAGTGAACCAGAGAAAATCATAAGTCACTAATTTTGTGCTTTTTTTCTTATGTTGAAACTTCTAAAACAACAGACTTGCTTTTCTTTAATTAAACATCATGCTTTCTCTTCTGCTTTATTTGCCATCTAGCAATTGTATGATGAGAAATTCTTTTCTTAACCTTCTAAACTTCACTGAAGTTCCCCCAGGCCAGGAAGTCAATGCTTAGAAACATCATGGTTATTTTCTTCCAACCCGAAGGAAAACAGCAAATAGGAGCCAACCCCACCACCCCAAGCAAAGCAATATGACCATGTTTGCTATCATTCAGGACCCAATTTTCTTGCACTTTTATTGGAGAAAGTGTCAGTAATAGAAATTCAAACATTATCTTTAACATGCCCATAGATGATTTCAGGGACCCTTCTATTCATTTGCCCGGCAGTAGCTGGTCAAGGGGCCTGCTATTAGGTATGTGCTGTTCTAGTGCTGGGCACGTCTTGAAGAGTCAGACAAAATCCTGCCCCAGGGATCTGACAGGCCACTGGAGGAGACTGACACAGCAGTAGATTGCAGTGCAGGATGGTAAGTGCTGCGTTAGTTCTTAGTGTATTAAGGGAACCCACAGAAGAGGCACCTAACTAGGTCTCGGGAGTCAGGCAAGACATCCATCCGTATGACACTTGAGTTTAGCCTTGAAGGCTATTTAGGAGTTAGCTAAGTGGGAAAAACCTTCCAGGCAATGGGAATAGCATGAACAAAGGCAGGAAAGAACAGGTGATTCTGAGAGACCAAGATTTTAGAAATGGTGGAGTATGGGGTACTTGTGGGGACAGTGGCAGTGAATGAGACTGGAGAGAGGTAGGTGGCAGGCAGATCATGGGGTGCATGCTACACTGTGTTAAGGAGTATGGCAACAGAAGAGTCAGGCAAGACATCCGTATGACACTTGAGTTTAGCCTTGAAGGCTATGTAGGAGTTAGCTAAGCGGGAAAAACCTTCCAGGCAATGGGAATAGCATGAACAAAGGCAGGAAAGAACAGGTGATTCTGAGAGACCAAGATTTTAGAAATGGAGGAGTATGGGGTACTTGTGGGGACAGTGGCAGTGAATGAGACAGGAGAGAGGTAGGTGGCAGGCAGATCATGGAGTGCATGCTACACTGTGTTAAGGAGTATGGTTGTTATTTTAAGGGCAACAGAGAATCACTGAATTGGTTTGGAGAATGACATTTTTCAGTGGGCGTTTTGGTTAGCTCACTGGCAGTAGGTGGAGGGAGAATTTGAGGAGCCCAGTTCGGAGGCTATTAGAGTAGTTCAGGGATGAGAGGATGGTGGCCTCGACTTATTTTTCTCATATAACATGAAGTCCAGAGGTGGGCAGCTGCTGGTGTTTATTCAAGAACTCAATGATGTTAGGTTCATCATTTTTGCAATTCATGAAGCCTTTTCCTTTATGGTCTGAAGCTGGCTGCTGCAGCCTCAGACGTCATGGTCATGTTCACGTTCAAGGCAGGAAGAAAGAAGAAAGGGTGGTGTGTGTATATCTGGAAACCAAAAGCTTTCCAGAAATCCCCACCCCCAGCTGACTTCCACTTACGTCTCATTGGCCATAATGACACATATGACTACCTGTAGTTGGGAAGAAAGCCAGGAAAGCAGGGAATGTTCTGGCATAGTGATCCACTGGGCTGGGCACCTTGCCACCTTGAACAAAATCTGGGTTCTGTTAGCAAGGAATAGGAGAGTGATCACTGAGTGGGTCACTAACAGAGTTGGCCTTACATGACGTGAGAAGTGAGTGGAAAGTGAGAAAAAGGGGACAGTCTGTGTCTTGGCTCCTTAAGAGATGGTTCTGAGAAGTGTGACCTAGAGAAGGTGGTAGCCAGAGAATATGGGGAAATAATGGAAGGTTACATTTTAGAATGTGAAGGGCCTGAGTACATGTAAATGTAGATTTCAGTGGGAGAGGCACCAAGGTGTTCAGGCCCTGGGGCGATACCCAGAGGTGTGGGATGGGTGGGGGCTGTGCTTTTCTTTCGTAAAGTAACAAAAGGGGTTATGGATTACAAGAGCCTTCTCTGGAAATTGGGTTATAGGCAAGAGCACTTACAGAGGTTGAAGATCTGGAAATTTATTCCCTTAAAACTATCCATGCTCAGGATCCATGTGTTCCCTGTTTGAAGACTATGGCTTTAAGTCGTAAGACACAGTGTGAGTTCAGTCATGAGAATTTCCAGTTCTGTGTGATAGTCACGACTTGAGCATTGACTGGAAGTGGATCTTCTCCTGTCCCCAGCTAGGGCTGGCCATCAGAAGGGTGTGTGGTCTCTGAGCCTCCTACCCCAGAGCTTCTGGCCCTCTGGGTTTGGAGAGTGGGATTGGATGAGCGGAGAGTGAGACAGGGAAGTTTCTACTCGTTTGGTGGCTGTACAAGATGGCTTTGATCTCTCTGGTGCCTGACCGGCGTTCAGAGCTGATTTCCTCACAGGTCTCTCATTTCCCTACTGGGCCAATTAGTGTACTCTTTGCTTAGTATTTGCTTGATTCATGCAATGCACTTTTTTTATTTCTGGTGGCACTTACCCTCTTTTTAGGATCCTCTTGGGGAGGATCTCCTTAATACCTTGGGACCCAGAGTTTACCAACTTTTGATCTGCCTTGATGTTGGGGGTGCAGCTACTTCCCAGTGCAGCAGTCTCTCTCTCTTCCCTTCTGCCTTTCTCCCTCCCTCCTGTTGACTTAAGTCAATAGCCTCTGGACTTTTGTGTCTATCTATAGATTTTTAATAATTCACATACCTGTTGACCTGATTCTGAAGCTCATAGGGGCTCCCTGCAGACCAAGTAAAATTAATGGGGTAAAAAAACCCACTGGACTATAGAGAAAATATTAAACATTTTTTTAAGAAAAAAAAAAGAATTAAATTTTAAAATTAAAAATTAGCTCCAAGTCTTAAAAACAAAAAAATTCATAAAAAATAGTTACCTACAACTCCTCTCAGATTTTTCTCAACAACATTAAATGCCAGAAAATAATAGGACTTGCAATGCCTCCAGAGTATTGAGAGAAAAGAATAACACTCAAATACTATTCTTAGCTTGTATATGAGAGAGCATGATTTTGTTGTTGTTGTTAACCAAATATCAGAATGCATAGGTCTCTTCTTAGAGGGATGGTGATTGCATGTAAGTATGTATAACTTATTGTCACTTTTGTAAAAGAAATATGTGTGCATGTATCTCTGTGTGTAAATTTAGAAAAAAGGTGGAAAGAATTGCTCCAGACTAAGTATATCAGGAAATAGGGAGACCTTTGCCTCTAATTCTTATAACTATGTCAAAATATTAAATAAGATTTAGTAATATTTTACATTCTATATTTTTCATTATTTTACAAATTTTATAAAATACCATCTACACAAAAAACAAAAGGTATCAATGTCTGGTATCAAAAGGTCAAAATCTGGTTATACAATTTTTAAAAAAAAACAAGGGGTTCTTGTTAATTCATTAAAAAAGCAGTTATTTATGCTAGAACACTCTTTAGACTAATATTTATTAGTGAGCATTAGGAATAAAACAT
>NW_007774931.1:1285-3907 GCF_000696425.1 Galeopterus variegatus | reverse complement strand
AACTTGGTCTGATGGGTTTACTTAGATCGATGTGATTGGTCAGATGATTTTAGTTAGATTGATGAGCTTGGTCTGATGAGTTTACTTAGATCAAAGAGCTTGGTTCGATTGGTTTACTTAGATCGATGCGGTTGGTCTGATGAGTTTAGTTAGATTGATGAGCTTGGTCTGATGAGTTTACTTAAATCGATGAGCTTGGTGTGAAGGGTTTACTTAGATCGATGAGCTTGGTCTGATGTGTTTACTTATATCAATTAGCTCTGTCCAATGAGATTCCATAGATCGATTAGCTTGGTCTGAGGAGTTCATCTAGATCAAAGAGCAAGGTCTGATGATTTTAATTAGATCAATGATGTTCGTTTGATGTTTTTAATTAGATCGATGGTCTTGGTCTGATGAGTTTATAAGATTGATTAGCTTGCTCTGATGAGATTACATAGATCGAGGAGCTTGGCCTGATGAGTTTACTCAGATTGATGAGCTTGGTCTGATGAGTTTAATTAGATCGATGAGGTTCGTTAGATGAGTTTAATTAGATCGATGAGGTTCGTTAGATGAGTTTAATTAGATCGATGAGGTTCGTTAGATGAGTTTAATTAGATCGATGAGGTTCGTTAGATGAGTTTAATTAGATCGATGAGGTTCGTTAGATGAGTTTAATTAGATCGATGAGGTTCGTTAGATGAGTTTAATTAGATCGATGAGGTTCGTTAGATGAGTTTAATTAGATCGATGAGGTTCGTTAGATGAGTTTAATTAGATCGATGAGGTTCGTTAGATGAGTTTAATTAGATCGATGAGGTTCGTTAGATGAGTTTAATTAGATCGATGAGGTTCGTTAGATGAGTTTAATTAGATCGATGAGGTTCGTTAGATGAGTTTAATTAGATCGATGAGGTTCGTTAGATGAGTTTAATTAGATCGATGAGGTTCGTTAGATGAGTTTAATTAGATCGATGAGGTTCGTTAGATGAGTTTAATTAGATCGATGAGGTTCGTTAGATGAGTTTAATTAGATCGATGAGGTTCGTTAGATGAGTTTAATTAGATCGATGAGGTTCGTTAGATGAGTTTAATTAGATCGATGAGGTTCGTTAGATGAGTTTAATTAGATCGATGAGGTTCGTTAGATGAGTTTAATTAGATCGATGAGGTTCGTTAGATGAGTTTAATTAGATCGATGAGGTTCGTTAGATGAGTTTAATTAGATCGATGAGGTTCGTTAGATGAGTTTAATTAGATCGATGAGGTTCGTTAGATGAGTTTAATTAGATCGATGAGGTTCGTTAGATGAGTTTAATTAGATCGATGAGGTTCGTTAGATGAGTTTAATTAGATCGATGAGGTTCGTTAGATGAGTTTAATTAGATCGATGAGGTTCGTTAGATGAGTTTAATTAGATCGATGAGGTTCGTTAGATGAGTTTAATTAGATCGATGAGGTTCGTTAGATGAGTTTAATTAGATCGATGAGGTTCGTTAGATGAGTTTAATTAGATCGATGAGGTTCGTTAGATGAGTTTAATTAGATCGATGAGGTTCGTTAGATGAGTTTAATTAGATCGATGAGGTTCGTTAGATGAGTTTAATTAGATCGATGAGGTTCGTTAGATGAGTTTAATTAGATCGATGAGGTTCGTTAGATGAGTTTAATTAGATCGATGAGGTTCGTTAGATGAGTTTAATTAGATCGATGAGGTTCGTTAGATGAGTTTAATTAGATCGATGAGGTTCGTTAGATGAGTTTAATTAGATCGATGAGGTTCGTTAGATGAGTTTAATTAGATCGATGAGGTTCGTTAGATGAGTTTAATTAGATCGATGAGGTTCGTTAGATGAGTTTAATTAGATCGATGAGGTTCGTTAGATGAGTTTAATTAGATCGATGAGGTTCGTTAGATGAGTTTAATTAGATCGATGAGGTTCGTTAGATGAGTTTAATTAGATCGATGAGGTTCGTTAGATGAGTTTAATTAGATCGATGAGGTTCGTTAGATGAGTTTAATTAGATCGATGAGGTTCGTTAGATGAGTTTAATTAGATCGATGAGGTTCGTTAGATGAGTTTAATTAGATCGATGAGGTTCGTTAGATGAGTTTAATTAGATCGATGAGGTTCGTTAGATGAGTTTAATTAGATCGATGAGGTTCGTTAGATGAGTTTAATTAGATCGATGAGGTTCGTTAGATGAGTTTAATTAGATCGATGAGGTTCGTTAGATGAGTTTAATTAGATCGATGAGGTTCGTTAGATGAGTTTAATTAGATCGATGAGGTTCGTTAGATGAGTTTAATTAGATCGATGAGGTTCGTTAGATGAGTTTAATTAGATCGATGAGGTTCGTTAGATGAGTTTAATTAGATCGAGGAGCTTGGTCTGATGAGTTTATTTACATCGAACAGCTTGGTGTGATGAGTTTACTTAGATCGATGAGCTTGGTGTGATGAGTTTACTTAGATCGATAGGCTTGGTCTGATGAGTTTAATTAGATCGAATAGCTTGCTTTGATGAGGTTACTTAGATCGAGGAGAATGGTCTGATGAGTTTACTTAGATCGATGAGCTTGGTGTGATGGGTTTACTTAGATCGATTGGCTTGGTCTGATGAGTTTAATTAGATCGAA
>NW_007774931.1:0-489 GCF_000696425.1 Galeopterus variegatus | reverse complement strand
CGATTAGATTGGTGTGATGAGTTTAATTAGATCGAAGAGCTTGGTCTGATGAGTTTACTTAGATCGATGAGCTTGGTGTGATGGGTTTACTTAGATCGATTAGCTTGGTCTGATGAGTTTAATTAGATCGAAGAGCTTGGTCTGATGAGTTTACTAAGATTGATTAGCTTGCACTGATGAGTTTACTTAGATCAATTAGCTCTGTGTAATGAGTTTCCTTAGATCGATTAGCTTGGTCTCATGAGTTTATTTACATCGAAGAGCTTGGTGTGATGAGTTTAATTAGATCGATGAGGTTCGTTAGATGAGTTTAATTAGATCGATGAGCTTGGCCTGATGAGTTTACTCAGATCGATGAGCTCGGTCTGATGAGTTTACTTAGATCAATTAGCTCTGTCCGATGAGTTTATTTAGATTGATTAGCCTGGTCCGATGAGGTTACTTTGATCGAAGAGCTTGGTCTGATGAGTTTACTTAGATCGATGAGCT
>NW_007774930.1:2906-3907 GCF_000696425.1 Galeopterus variegatus | reverse complement strand
ACAGACTCAGATTTACTGAGGGGTCTTTAAAGAAGAGACTAAGAGAATGGAACGTCGGAAACGAAAAGGAGGGAGGGAAATGGGAAAGGGGCCGGGTGCAAATTCTCGTCCAGGCCCCTTCTGGCTTCTGTTCTCATCTTTGACATTATATTGGGGTCCTGCCGGATTTTGCTTTGCTTTGGGGTGGAATCAGCACAGCTTTATCAATGTATTCCTTGGTTTCTTAACGTCTAGATAGTGCATGCCTCGTGGCAGGTCTGCAATTCCAGGCTGACTGGAAAACAGCTTCACTTTACGTAAATAATGTGATCTTGCCCTGCAACCCAGGTTCAAAATATCAAATAACCAGGGAAAAGAGGGAGCTCAGAAAAATGCATGCTAAGAAAAGAAGCGTCCTTTTTCTTCTTTCCTACAGCCCATGCGGTTTTAGGTCCCCATATGGCTTCAGTCCTGCCCACTCCAGCACACCTTGTTGATGGATTTTGGACGTGACCAGCGCCACTGTGTGCACAAGGAGCACAAAATAACCGCCAGCCTCTCTTCCACGGCAGCACCAAGCCCCTCCCCGCTTCCCTTGACGAGAAGCCTCCTGACTTAAACAGAAGCCCCTTTTGCTTCCACAAGGACACACAAGTTCTCCACCCCAATGCACATTAGCCCAATGCCCCTCCTTGATGGTATCAGCCAGCCCTTGGCGCCCTATATAAGCTCTGCCATCCCCACACCTGCTGCTGTCCCCCATTTTCAGGGCAGCCCCAGGCTCCTGCCACTTTGAGCACAGCCCAGCAGATTTTCTTCCTTTAATAAAGATGGAATAGTACCCGGCATTGCGGCTCACTTTCTTTCACTTGTGTTTCATTCCTCTTGTAGAGATAGATTCCCAGGATCTTTCAGTGAGCATCTGTGAGTGGAAAACTTTCTTATTCTTTGTGTTCCTAAGAATGCTTTTGTGTTGTCGTCACAATTAAGCAATGTTTTTGCTGAGTATGGAATTCTTGATT
>NW_007774930.1:0-1317 GCF_000696425.1 Galeopterus variegatus | reverse complement strand
GACAGAGCCCAGATGATTCCAGTCAAACCTACTTTTGAATTTGTTTGTTTTTTTTAAGACCGGTAAGGGGATCACCACCCTTGGCACGGCACCACACTCAGCCAGCGAGTGCACCGGCTGTCCCTACATAGGACCCGAACCCGAGGCCTCGGCGCTACCAGTGCTGCACTCTCCCGAGTGAGCCACCGGGCTGGCCCTACTTTTGAGCTTTGACCCTGACACTTACTAGCTGGGGATCCTTGGGGAAGTTACAATCAAAGGACAAAATCACAACAAATTAGGCTTAGGAATCTTAATTGGCTTTATTTGCAATTCTAGAATTGGGCAACACTTCATTCTACAAAATAGAATGAGTGTTCTGATGAGCTGAGCAGAGGAGGTTGGTTTTATAGACAGAGAAGGGCTGAAGAAAACAAACAGTACAAAAAGCAGATGGGTCATTTCAAAGTTGCATTCCTTGTAAGGCAGGAGCAAGGAAACAGAACACTAGAAAAATAACTGATTGGTTGACATCAGGTTCCTTTAGGTTTCTTTTTTGTAAAGATTAAAGCTAAGGGAACCTCTTTATCATGCTGGCTGAAACTGGCTTGTTTGGGAATTTGGCTGTTATCTCTCATTCTCCTGATTTCTTGGAAGATCAGATAAACAGCTTAGTTTCAGTTTGGTGACATGGAAATTTAGCACGAGCGACTCCATTGTGGTCTGGTCTGTTGGGTCCTAGTGCAGGAGCTCAGTCCAAACCAATGGACTCCTATAAATTTTATTTAACATTACCTAACTCAGCCTCACTTTCCTCATTGACAAAATTTAGGTAATAATACCTCCCGCACTGAATTATTGAGAGACTTAAACAAGAGCATGCATATCAAGCACTCAAAATTAATAATTAAAACAATGACCATTAATATGATATTGTAATTATTTTCAGAGTAATATACTAGGGATACAGAGACCCGAACCTCCCTCAGGAGGTTTTTGTCTGTAACTAGATTGTTAACACCTCTCTGTGTAATTTGAACTCTGCATGGATACAACGTCTTTAGAAAATCTAATAATCACCAAAGTGGGCTGAATTTAAAGAGCATTACAAAGGTCTGCTCATTTCAGAGAGTGCATTGGAGAGTCCGCCTCTTCCCAAGAAACAAAACCAGTTTTCTATGTGATCATGGTGCTTTGATAAAATTAGTGGAACTCATTGATTCTGCACAGTCCTGTTAGCCAACCTCCCCGCCCCCACCCTGGTCCCTGGGAGGGATACTGAGGCAGGATGAGTTGGCGCCCGTTCAAACCTGCGCTTCAGCAGAACTATGCTAAGCC
>NW_007774929.1:3378-3907 GCF_000696425.1 Galeopterus variegatus | reverse complement strand
AGATTAACCCCTTTGGGGCTTCTCACTGCTCAGAAGAGATGGGCTTTGAGTAATCCTTTTGAGGCTCCATCACCCAGGGGAAGAGAGGTGACAAATCTGTGGGAAGCAAAGCAACAGAAGGAGATCCTGAGGGGATAAAAATAAAAATTCAATAAACAGTATGTAGTGTTGCTAATCTAGGGCATGTTAACATTCACATATTATTTTTCTTATGCATGTCACAGTAATCATTTTATTCACCATGGTAGAACTTATTGATGATAAGTATTATATTTCAATACACAATAATTTGAATTTGTGGGATCCTGTGAGAAATTAGGAAATTTGGTAACTAGTATTGCCCTTGATTCTTTGTCTGGTTATTTTTTGCTGCTATCTAAAAGCATGGGCTGTATCTTAGTTATTGTTATTATTTGCTAAATAAATGCTTATTGAATTGTACTGAATCAACCTATTTCTATTATCTCATGTTTGTCAGGGTCTAATATGCTTGCTTAGAAAGCATTTTAAAATATAAAGATAAATAAGA
>NW_007774929.1:0-2099 GCF_000696425.1 Galeopterus variegatus | reverse complement strand
TTTTATCCCATTTACAACTATTATTGTCACATTCACTGCTACAGTTTGGCTCCATGCTAAATCATCAAGTGTGTCCAGTATCAGACTGAACAAAAGTGGGTGTGGTCAAATGTATTTCTCCCAATTAGCTCAGATAAATGTTCAAATGCAAAGTAACTGCATGCTTTTTAAATTTCCTGGCAGTTCTGTGTCTTACTCTGTTTGGGATGCTGTGATAAAGTACTACAGACTGGGTAGCTTATAAACAACAGAAATTGATTTCCCACAGTTCTGGAGGCTGGAAATCTGAGATCAGGGTGCCAGCATGGTTGGGCTCTGGTGGGAGAGCCCTCTTCCAGGTTGCAGACTGCCAACGTCTCATTTTACCCTCACATGGTGAAAAAAGAGCTAGCTAGCTCTCTAGCCTCTTCTTATAAGGGCACCAGTCCCATTCATGAGAGCTCCACCCTTACAGCCTAATTGCCTAATAATTCTGAAGGTAGAACTCTCATGATATTCTACCTGAAAATGAAGAAGAAATTTGGAGAAATAATGCTAGTTCCACAGACATTTCCCATTTTATGCTGTAAACTATTACTCCTAAAGTACTTTCAAATTAATTTCTACAGTTTTTTTCCTCATGTAGAAACTGGTCAAAATCCAAAACGTGGCTCGTAGCACTGTGTGAGAAAAGCATTCCAGATATAAAACCATACAAATCTGAAGAGGATAATTCTGTGGTAAGTATTCCTTTGCTTTTTTTGCTAAAATATGAGATGAAGATCATAATAAACTATGATTGTTAAAAATATATTTCTGATTAAAAAAACATGAGTTTAATTAGACACCATCTTCGTTCTAAGCTCTGTACTGGACATGTTTACATAAATTATTTTATTATCACACCCTCACAACACCAGCTATTAATTCTGCTCTATATAGGAAAAAAGTTGAGGCTTCAACAACAAAATAAAACAAAATTCTGAAATTCTTTCTTGATTTTTATATTATAATACAAGAGTACTTCAAAAAGTTCATGGAAAATGGAATTAAAAAAAATAACAGGTGAGCATGATGGCAAATCAGGAGAGGATAATAAAGCTATACAAAGCAAACTTTATATAAGCAAAGTAAAGCAAACTTGATGTCACTTCTGCTAGTTGTTTCTGTTTTCAAATGCAGGGAGGTAGAATATATAATTTAAAAAGCAAGGCACCAGAAGTCAGTGCCCTAAGTGTTATTCTAGATCTGTGATTCTTCAGACATAGTCCATAGACCCAATAGCACTAGCATCACCTGGAACTACTCAATCAGATATTTTGGGGTGGAGACCGCAGGCTGTGGTTTAACAAGCCTTCTGGTTGGTTTTGATACTTGCTAATGAATGGTTCTCACCTTTAGCTGCTCCTTAGAAACACCTCTGGGGGATTTTGAAAACTGTCTGAGGCCTGGGACCCCTCTCAGAGACAGGGTTTCATTTGCCCTGGACTACCTAGACTCAAATCCAGTCACCTGGTGTGACCTTGGGCACAGTACCTAACCTCTTGGCCTCAGTTTCTTCACCTATTTCTATTATCTCATGTTTTTCAGGGTCTAATATGCTTGCTTAGAAAGCATTTTAAAATATAAAGATAAATAAGACGACAATTTCAGTTATCTCTGAATTATCTTGACCACAGGAAGCAAATAGTAACCTCATAATGTTGTTGTGAGGATTAAATGCTTTAGCTTTTATAAAGCACTTAGGACTAGATAAGAGTTTATCATTGTTATTACCACTTTTAAACATCACTTCAAATATGTTAGTATTTAAAAATGATGTCAAAAGTTTTTGTTTTTAGTTAAACAGCAAGTGTTGTCACAAACAACTCTGCTAGCTAGAGAGGTGTGGAGTAACATTTATAAAGCAAATGTATTTCACAGGACCTGTCTTCCAAAGCCCTGTAGTTTCAGGTATAGCCTAACCTTTTAAAATTACACATAGGAATGTTAAGCTTGCAAAAGACAGGAAACTTCCCCCAGGCTAAAGTCTCTATTGTAGATAAAGAATTGTAACACCGCAAAATTGCTGGCTCAAAGGGCAGATGTCCTTGGTGCAGGTTAACCTACTGATTAATATG
>NW_007774928.1:0-3908 GCF_000696425.1 Galeopterus variegatus | reverse complement strand
ACTAACTTTTATAAAGGCATGAAAATAAAAACAAAATATCATTTCTTTCAATCAGGTTAACGAAGATATGAGTTAATAACACAGTATATGTGAAAGTGTGGGTAAAAGACACTCTCTCACATACTTTAGTAAAGAGCATTAATTGGGGCTGCCTTCAGTCGTTCACGGATAGGCACATTAGGTAGAATCCAGATGCCTCAGGGCCCCAATGGCACCCTTGGAAATTTCATAAATTTTTTGTTTCAGTACACAAAGGTGAATTTAGTGAATTATGATACCATTCTGATGATTTAAAAGCAGCTGCTGGGGAGCTATCTATGGCCATGTTTATATACATTTCAAACGTGAATATATTCCAGAAATAAAAAGTAAAGAAGTTTTTGAATGGGTGGTATTTTAGCTGGCTTATTGATTTAGATCTGTAACTTTTCCATGGCTGTTTTAGATTTTTAAAAAACATTTGTCATCATTTGAAAAAGATTAATGACTAACTAGAACCTACTCTTATTTGTATCTCATTTACATTTTACAACAAAGCAAGAATACGTCCAACAAATTTATTTTAACTCTATTTTTTTGACTGTCCATCCTGTAGGGCACTTATAATAATTTAACAAAAGATACGAAATAGTGTGGCTATTTTTTCTTAATTGATTGTTATTTCCCTAGGTCTTACAGACATAACATGAAGATAGAAAGGCCCTATATTTTATTTATAAATAAAAATACTTAGGGCCGGCCTGTGGCTCACTCGGGAGAGTGCGGTGCTGATAACACCAAGGCCACGGGTTCGGATCCTATATAGGGATGGCCGGTTTGCTCACTGGCTGAGCGTGGTGCTGACAACACCAAGCCAAGGGTTGAGATCCCCTTACCGGTCATCTTAAAAAAAAAAAAAGAAACAAATTAAGTTTGAGCCAAAGTTATTACACAGTCTCAACTGTGAATTTTATTTAAATCGCTAGTATGATAAGGTGATTTGGACTGATAATATACTACATCTTGAATGAGGTCATATTAACATAGATGTATATGTTTATCAAAACTCCAAGTGTACGCTTAAAATCGGTACATTTTATTATCTGTGAATTATAACTCAATGAATATATAAAGTGTATAAATTCACTAGTGAGAGTTGAGATTGAGCCTAAGAAATTTCAGGCAATGGATCCTACAACTAAAAACCCCAACTTGTGCTGTTTTATTTTGCTTTAACTTTTACAAACATTTCTGGAAGTCCCCAAGCCTTAAATTTAGAGTAAGTTAGATCTTGTGGTAAATATATACAAGTTCATATGTGCAAGGGAATTTAAGTAAATTCTTTCAAACTGTATCTTTATGTCATCTCCAGATAGAAGTCAAGTTTCTACTGAATCTGGAACTAACAAAATTTTTCCAATTCTTTACCACGTAGGATTCCTCCCTGGATGCTCACAATCTACAAGGGACATGATACAGCTGATTTCTCCTGCTCCCTGTTATCTTTTGTAATCCGAAGTCCTGGCGGACAGAGAAAGTAAGATTACTCTGGGGTGGAACTGAAGCGGTTCCTAAGAAGAAAGCCACTCCGATTTCCTCTTCCACCTTCTGACTGTAGGATTCTGCATGGGCTTTTGTAACTTTCTTTTTTCTTTTTTTCTTTTTTTAAATTTAATGTATCCTGAGCATTCCAAAGTATAGAGGCTCTAATTCGTTATTATTGAACTCCAAGGTTGTCTTTATATAAAGAGCTGGGTGATATTGAACAATTCACTTTAGTTCTCTGGTCTTCTGTGTCCTATAAAAAGAATGAGGGAGACTGTCGCTAGCTGACTCATGAGGCCCATGCTTTCACCTGGCACTCAGGCTCCAAAGGCACAGTTTCTATTGAGAACCATCCAGTCCTAACATCACGTCTGTCCCAAGCCTTCTGCACCTCTCCCCAAGATCTAGCTAGAGCTCAGGTTGCAGATTCAGTTTTCAAGTTCCTTTATGCTTTAACAATGGAGCTAGAGGTAAGAGACCAAGACCTGAAGCATAACAATTAGGTCATTTTCTTCTGGCTAAGCCTGCTCTCTGAAACCAGTTCTGCTTTTTACGATAATTTCTGTTGCTTCTGAAACGACTGACAGTCTAGTGAGGAGAGAGGCACTCTCAGCTCCGCTCTGTTCCGGAACACGGCTACGCACCTTGCAGGGAGAACAGAGTCCAGCAGCAAGTACAGACACTATCTCACAGCCACCCCCACCCCCCACAAGCAGGGGCTTACCACACGCAGTGCAGGTAGGGAAAGTGGAAGGACGACAACAGCTCACAGAAGGCTCGGTCACTGATCCAACAGAAGAGTGCAAGGGTCCACCAGAGGCCCGAGAAGAGGCCCAGCTTAAACACACGCACGTTGTCACACCTGCACAGGGGATGCAGAGAGCAACTCGACATCGGTCCCAGTTTTCACCTACCTTGCTGGCCACCTCTCCTCTGTCTCCTTCCCTAGTCCCTCTCACCTCCCCAAGCCCTTGGCACTGGAGTTCCTACCCAACATGCAGTCACTCTACAGTTGCATGGATATAAATACCATATGTACACAGATGGCTCATGAAGACATACAGACAGTTCTGACTTAACGATGATGGTTCAACTTCAGGATTTTTCAACTTTACGATGGTGCAAAAACAATATGCATCCAGTAGTAACCATACTTCAGTAGAGCACTCAAATTACATAAGATATTCAACATTTTATAATAAAATAGGCTTTGTGTTGGACGATTTTGCCCAACTGTAGGCTAACATAAGTGTTCTGAGCATGTTAAGGTAGGCTAGGCTGAGTCATAACATAACCCCATCATAAGTTCAGGAGCATCTATACTTCCTACCCAGGCCTCTCTGCTAACGGCAGAGTCATACACCCAACCACCTTCCTGACATATCCACCCCAATGTGTCTAACCTGTATCTAAATTTAACATGAGCATAACAAAGTCCTGATCTTGCCCTCTGCCTGCCCAAAACCTATTCATCTCCCCATCCTTCTCTTTCCCACACACCCCACATCCAGTCCATCACCTCTACCTTCAAAATACATCCCAACACTCCCTCGTCCCACCACCTCCCCAGGATCCACACCACCATCATCTCTTCCCTGGCCTCCTTCCACCCTTGCCCCACAGTTAATTCTCAACACTCTACTCAGAAGCCTCCAAGGTCTTCCCTTTTAACCAGAGAGAAAAGCAAGAAGGTCTCACATGCGTGGCCATCCCCTTTCCTCCTCACCACCTCTCCTGCATCCTTTCCCCTCACTGCCTCTGCTCAAGCCACCACCGCATCTGTGCTGGTCCTCACGTATCCCAGGTATGTTCCTGCAGGGCCTTAGCACTTCCTGTTCCCTCTGGCTGGAATGCCCTTCCTGCAGATATCCACCTAGCTCGCCTTCTTCAAGTCTTACTCAAATGTCACTTAGTAAGCCCTTTCCTGACCACTATTTTTAACAATTGCAACACTTGTCTCCACCTCCCAAGTGACCCTCCCTATCGCCTCTTTTAATTTTCTCTGTAGTGATTATAACCCCTCTGACATCCCGTGTTTTACTTATTTATTTGTTTACAGTCTGTCTCCCTGCACTGACATGTAAGCTGTTCGCTGCTATATCCCCAGCACCTGGAACAGTGCCAGATGCAGAGAAGGCTCTCGATATTTGTTGAATGAAAGAATGATTCTGGGGTGACAGTTTAGCCCAGTTGGTTAGAGAGTAAGCTGTTCGCTGCTATATCCCCAGCACCTGGAACAGTGCCAGATGCAGAGAAGGCTCTCAATATTTGTTGAATGAAAGAATGATTCCTGGGCTGACAGTTTAGCCCAGTTGGTTAGAGCATGACCTTGTAATAGGTCAAGGGTTCAGTTCCCCATACCAGCCAGCCACATACACAAAAAA
>NW_007774927.1:2414-3908 GCF_000696425.1 Galeopterus variegatus | reverse complement strand
TGGAAATAAAACATAATCTAGATGGTAAAAGTACAATAACTTTGGATAATAGAATATTAACATGATACTTAGCACAGAATATTTAGTATGCCAAAAAAATTTCTCTGCCAATGGGCAGGGCCATTTATTTATTATTTTACCCAAATAAAGATCTATGCAAATCCAAGTCCTGTAATTTAAGCAGGATATGAGAGTGCCTTCAAGGAGACTACGAACATGTTTCAATGCCACATCCATTCTTGGCAGTTTGAGAGCCCATGTTTATTTTGGAGGGACAAAGAGGAATTAGTCCAAGGAAGAATTGTGGGAATAAATTTGAAGAATGGAGGGTGTGAGTGGGATATAAGGCAGAGGAATCAGTTTATATGCATATGCAAGTGATGCAGTTATGCCGGGCTAGAGCACTGTGTGATGGGAAGCACGTGAGAGGTGGCGGAGGGCTGGGCCAGGCTGGGCTGGGGGTGGAGGTCAGGGTGAAGTTTACAGAGCTAGGCAGGGATCAGGTTGTGGAAGAACTGGGAGAATGTGTGTGCTGTGTGCATTGAGCTGTATTAGGATCTTTTCGCCAATCATAGTGTACTAACTTGTGCTGCTGGGTTTACTGAATTAATTCATATTTTTAAAAATTCCTATTTGCCTAACTTTTAAACTAAAGCATCTAAAGTTTATGAAGCTTATAAAATAGGAAAATTTATGAGTTGTTCTTGTGTTTACATCTCAACAAGTGTAATAGCTTACATTCCAGCAGACACATGCTGCGCTTACTCAGACCACGTTTTATGTTACAAAGTTTTACATATAATTAGTGTTCCAATTCATATCTCCAGAATGAAGACAGTCCTCTCTGGAAGGGCTACTTCATCCTGAAAGTCCAACTCAGAGGTTTTTCCTGAGTTTGATGTGTTCACTGTTGCTTTTCAGACAGGATAAGACTAGGCCTGTGAACAAACTAACTCCATTTTCCCTGCAGNGTTGCTTTTCAGACAGGATAAGACTAGGCCTGTGAACAAACTAACTCCATTTTCCCTGCAGGGGACACTTTGTTACTTTTTCACTCCTTAATCATGAGACCCCCAGGATACATGATTACCCCGTGGCCTGCTTTGATAAAATAAACTGAGATAAGAGGGGAACAGATATTCTCTGAGTTGCAAAACCCCATCCCCAAGGTTTGTTAAATCATAATGGTTAGCTTGTTTAAAACTTATTATTATTTACCCATTCTTTCTTTTCCCATCATTGCAGAAATTAAGTTACAGATTAAGCTTAAGACCCCTTTAGGAATTCTTGCATGTGCACAAAGCTTCAAGGTGACCACCACAACGACCCTCCTGGAGTGAAGATAATGAACAGCACCACCATCTTGGACCTGCCGAAGAGGCACAAGGACCAACGCCCTAACTGAACATGTGCCCCTGATGCAACCAGGAACGGCCACCTCCGGAGGTGCAGAATGATAATGCTGGCCTGCACCCCTCATCCCCTTTCCCTTTA
>NW_007774927.1:0-725 GCF_000696425.1 Galeopterus variegatus | reverse complement strand
AAAAAAAAAGCAGGCAGAGGAGTGGGAAGGGTAAGGCTTGACGCCATCATGTGATTAAAGTAGAAAATATTTTTCTAATATAGTTCTGTATCTTATCTGCCTCTCCTCCTTTTTCCTCTTTTGTCCTCCAATTTTGTTTTCTTTTTTCACCAGTTCTCTTTGCTGGTAAGTTGTAGGCTCTACTTTGGATGTAAGTAGGTTGTATAAGTGTCAGAGAGAGTGACATTTTGAACTTATCAGAGAACTTTTACCTGAAAATTGTCAGGGTCTTTTTGTAAGGTAAGCAAGAAAAAGTGGGAGGGGCAATGAAGAAACAGGCAGCCTTAACACCCATTAGAGTTTTCTACTACATCACAAAACTCAACAGCGAGTGTCAGGTGAATTCACCCATGAGTGAGAAAACAGGCTGCATGGGAGCTACCATGTAACTCCACGTCAGGAGGGCGCATCCACGGGCATCGCCATGAATCACTGGAATAGAGCATGGGAGGTCCACCTGTGCTCTCACAAGAAAGCTGGGGAAAGAGCTTAAGTATTAAAACAATGCTCAATATATGTTTAACATATTTTTCTTGACTTTTACGGAATGATTTTCTGATCTAAATACACTAGAACTATTAACTCAACATTTGTTATGGTGTAGCTACTATGTCATATCTCATAAAAAAGTAAAAATATATTTATTACTTATTTTAAAGCTCAATAAGTGTCATGTACATAATTTT
>NW_007774926.1:3177-3908 GCF_000696425.1 Galeopterus variegatus | reverse complement strand
CCCAGAGGAATGGAAATCATCATGTTGAAGGGATACCTGTACTCCCATGTTTATTGCAGTATTATTTACAATAGCTGAGTTGGAACCAGCCTAAATGCCCATCATCAGATGAGTGGATACGGAAAATGTGGTATAGCTACACAATGGAATACTACTCAGCTATAAAAAAGAATGAAATACTACCATTTGCAGCAACAGGGATGGACTTAGAGAAAATTATATTAAGTGAAATAAGCCAGGCACAGAAAGAGAAATACTGCATATTCTCGCTTATTTGTGGGAGCTAATAAAAATAAATAAATATACAAAAAAATAAACGGGGGCGGGAAGGGGAAGAAGACACAACAATCATAATAATTCCTTGAACTTGTTAAGACAAGTGAACAGATATGATGTTGATTAGGAGGCAGGGGAGAGGGGAGAGGAAGGTAGGAAAAGGAGGAATTGGCAAAGGGACATGAAAATCAACAACATTGTATATTGATAAATTAAAATAAGAAAATAATAAGAGAAAAAAGAGAACTTGTGAATTTCTCTAGTCTTTTGAGATGTATGCAAATCTTTTTGAAAGCTAAATAATCCTCTTCCCATGAATATTTTTCTCAAATGTCATCTCTTTGAAATGTAAACATCAGGGAGAAAAGCAACCCTATCGCTGTCTCCTGAGAGTTTAAGTGCCTGGCTCCAAGTTGTAACTACACGCTTGACAGAGAAACATGAAATGTTTAATT
>NW_007774926.1:0-2146 GCF_000696425.1 Galeopterus variegatus | reverse complement strand
TATCTATCTATCATCTATCTATAATCTATCTATTTATTTATTTATTCTTTGATTATTCATATTTATGGAGTACAGAGTTGACTATCAATATTTGTGTATAGTATGTGATGATCAAAATCTGTTATAAAAATATAACTATTGATTTTGACTGATGTGGAAAATGGCCCATAGGTTGGGTTTGTCCTCAAGACTTAAAACAGTTAGAGCCTGAACATTAATCCTTTTAGTGGATGATGCATAATAAGACTTTGATACTAGATAATGGCCTCACCTTCAATTCATCGCCTGAACATCTACTTTCCTGACCCACCTTTTTATAACCCATGCACACAGTCTACCGCTCCTGAGAACCCTTCCTTGCTTCATTTTTCTCTATAGCACCTTCCACCTTCTAACATATGATGTGATTTACTCATTTTGTTTATCTGTGTCCCCCAGTGGAATCTGAGGACAGGGATTTTGAGCACATTGTGGTTACTCAATAAAAACTGTTTCAGGGAATTAGGAACACATGGGCTTTCATGATGACCTCTAAAGAGTGGAGCTTATGGGTTTTAGTATATGGCCTTTGACAAAGAAATATTGGCTCTCTGGGGCCTCCCCTGCTTACTGTTTGGGTTGTCAGCTGTACTCAGTAGGTCCCTGATATCCAAGTTGTTGACTGGCCTTGACACCTGAAAAGTGTCAGCCAGGCCCCAGTATCACCCCCTGTCCTTGCAGACTGCCTTTGGGCCAATGGGCTTAGAGAACATGATGACTAGGAAAATCAGGTTGAGTCAGCAGCCACTGACCTGCTATCTGAACCATAAACTCTTTCTTCTGGATCAGCAGGGGGTTCTCGATGGAGCAGGACACGTTGCTGTGGGCCCCCACTCGGACAACCACAGATGTTTCCAGACTGAACAGGCCCCAGGCGTCCTGGACGATGGCTTTGGATTCTGGAGGCAGGCACTGTCCCTGACGGTCTCTCCATTGAGCCTTCGGCTTGGGGTACCAGCCACTGGAAGTGCACCTCAGCTGAATACCTCCTTCCTTGAAGCCCTCAAGGGAGATGTGAGGGTCTGAGCCCAGCCCTAGGAGAGGCAGGAGGAGTGGGAAAGATCAGGCTCCTTCCCAGAAGTTGTGTGTGGAGTTCATGCCACTGTTTGTCATCTGCAGTCACTACAGGTGTTACAAGCTGTGACTGCTCTTAACACATGTGTGCACTTGTGGCCTCCCACCTGTGAACTGAAAATCACAGTTTAAATCAGTGGTGGCATTTGGGAACAATACTATCCCTGAAGGACATTTGGAAATATGAAGGGTGGTCATTTCGTGGGGAAGTGCTACTGGCATTTAGTCATATTGCGCAAGGAACAGTCTCCCTAGAATGAAGAATAGTCTCACCCCAAATTCCAATTCACTGTCTTCTCTCTCTGGAATCCCACCAAGTGCTCGAGTGCCCGTGCTATACGAACTCCTTTGTCTCCCAAACTTTGTGAAGTTAGCTTTATACTTTGAATATATAAAACATTAATATGGTTGAAATATCAATACCATATAAAATGTGTACAAAGTGTATTAGTCCATTTCCGTTCATTCTAACAAAATACCCGGAAATGGGTGATTTATAAGAAAACAAAACTTATTGCTTACAGTTTCTGAGACTGGGAAGCCCAAAGTCCAGGGAACACATCTAGTGAGGGTCTTGGTGGTGGGGACATTGACCCAGAGGACTCATATGGCAGAAAATGACTGAGCAGAGAGACACTAACCTCTCATGTGCTCTTCTTTTAAAGCCCTCAGAACCATCCCTTATTTAATCCACTCACTGCAGCACGGTCCTACAACCTAGTCACCTCTTCAAGGCCCCACCTTTCAATTATCATGATAGGATTTCCCGCCCTCAACAGGTACAGCGGGGATCTAAGCTCCAGTGAGGTTGGGGATGGTATCCAATCTACAGCATCAGGAAAGCCCAGGCCCTTTTCTACCCTTTGCATCCTATTACCCTCCCTGCCCTTGGGTAACAAATTTCATTAGTTTCTGGTTCATCCTTCCTGCATTTCTTTTTGCAACATTTCTCCTTCTTTCTCACACACACAAATATATATTACTGAACCTCTTTTTCATCTTACTTTTTTCTCTTAATACTATTTTTTTTTTT
>NW_007774925.1:2020-3909 GCF_000696425.1 Galeopterus variegatus | reverse complement strand
AACAATTTACATTTATTTAGTGCTTTATATTCTCCAAATGTAGAGCATTCCCATTTATTACTAAATCTTCACATGATTCTGTGAGGGAGTTCAGGCCAGCTTCATCCCTTTTCTCAGAGTCGAAGAACACATAAGTGACCAAGCAGAATCCAGAAAAGAGGGCTCCATATCACTGGCTCAAGACTCCTTCTACATGGCACTTCCTACAAAACCCTATTGGACTTTCCCAATTTACACTTGCCCTTCTGGCCAGTTTCATCCCTTTCCCTTCCCTCTCTCATTCCCATTTCAGCCTTGATGGAGTATTCTCTACATCCCCTTTAGCAAATTTTCATTCATCATTCATTTGATAAATCGCCACAGCGCATCCTCTGTGAGTCAAGCTCTGTGGTTGATACTAGGGATACAGTGAAAACTGTGACTCAGGATATAGCTACTGATAATAAGTACAGGATGGGAAACCAGAGAAGGCCATGATTATATGAACACAAACATCAACAGGCAAATGAGTATTTTTTGGAAGGCAGTCTTATTCAGCCAAAAATAAAGCTCCAGNAAGGGTTGAGATCCCCTTACCGGTCATCCTTTAAAAAAAAATTTAAAAAAAATAAAATAAAATAAAATAAAATAAAGCTCCAGCCCAGATGTCAAGTTTGTACAGAAAAGGCCTTGTTGCTTGGTATTCATAATTGGTAATCATTTGATCACCCACTAGTGCATTGGAAATCAAGGTCAATTTGAGCACAGTGAGTCATGTTTTGGGACGAATACAGTGGTATTTATTCGGGCTACTAAACAACCTCATTCTCAAGCCCCTTAGCACCAGGATTGGGCTTAGAAATAGTTCCTACGTAAAGTTAGCAGAGCCACAGTATTTTAATAATTCAGTAAAAGGAGAAGTCATTCAAAAAGGCCAGTGACAGTCCTAAAAATACACGGAAGTCACCAAATGGTCAAATTTGCTCCTGGTGGGGGGGGGGAAGAGAAAAGATCACTTCAGAGCAGGGAGTAAAAACGCAAAACATCTAACAATTAGCCCCTGAAACATGAAAATTACACTGTTTGTGACTTACCAGATGGATACTCAACTTGAGATGTTTTAATCCAGAAATTCAAAAGTAAAAAATTCAAAAAGTTATATACCTATTTATTATAATAAAGAATCTTCATATGAATAACTTCAATAATAATGAAAATTTATTGAACTAAGAATAGCCGCTCACCCCATTAATTTAATCTGTGTGTAAAGCTTGATTTTGCCTTTTTTTGTTTTTTACTATATTCCAGGAGGAATTTCTTTGATATATTATAAATGTTGAATCAACATATCTCAGGGATATATTCAACATTATTAACACACTCTGCTAGGCTGAGCATTTTTAATCTCAGAAAGAAGGTTTGTAAGCATCAGAGGATAATTGGGAGCCCTTAGACATGGAAAGGTAAAGACATGGGCCACTGAGATGCTATGCTGACTATGGAAGAATGATCTTGCTGCTCAAAAGCAAAAAAAACCCAGCTCTGCAACATCATGAACAGAGTTAAGTCTCCACTGATAGTGATAACTTGAAGATACCTGAAAAGTTTTTTACTTGCCACAAAAACACATATAGTTACAGTGAAGGAGCAAAGCCCAAGAAAATATTTTTATAAGATGATTATCTTTTAGAATCACATTACTTGGATAAAGCAAATGCCAGTTATTAAAACCAAATCAAATGCATATCTTCTTCTATTTTCGGATTTAGCCCAAGTGTCCTATGGCAAGGCAGAGCATCAGCTGTGTCTCTGACTCTAGACACTCAGGCAGTTCATCAGCATGCCCCATGTGACACCCCTGAATCTATAAATGCTCTGGTTCACTGCATGGACCAAGAAAACCAGAAATA
>NW_007774925.1:0-821 GCF_000696425.1 Galeopterus variegatus | reverse complement strand
TAACTATAAACACTGTTTCTATATTAAAACAAATATACTCTTAAGATTAGAATTGAAAGTCATGTGAATTTTATGATTACAGCAGGAAAAGTAATAACACTACATAGTAACGTTTACTGACTACATGGGCTGGCACTATCCTAAGCCCTACATACTATTTTAATTCTCACAGCAACCCTCTGGGGTAAGGATATCACCCCCATCATACAAATGAGGAAGCTGAGGCTTAGAGAAGTGAAGTAAATTGCTCCAGGGCATAGAATGAGTTTCAGAGGTGGGACTCTAACCCAAGAGTCTAGTCAGTTACTATGGCAAAGAATGTGCTAGACCATGGATGGGCCTGGGGAGCTGGGTTGGCTGTGTGGACAAAGCAGATCTGTTGAACAAATGAGCCGGACATGGGAAGACAAGAGACGATGAGGCTGCCTTAGTTCTTGCTGGCTGTCCAGTTCCTGGTTCCTATCCCTTGAGAGGCACGATCACTGGTATGGAGATATCCCTGTATTCATCTGCAGTAGTGAGTTTCTGTTACTTGCAAAGCAAAACAAAGACAATGGGTGAGATGGTGAAAAGAAAACATGAAGAGGAAAGGAGGTGTGTAGTGTCCCCTTCTATTATACTCCAATTATTTTTGTTCAGATGCCCATCCGTCTCCCATGCAGCCCAGGTGTCTCAGAGGGAGCTGACCTCCCTCGCCCCCAGCTCTAGAGGAAGATGCTGACTAGCCATGGTCAATCAGCCATGTCATTCCTCGGATCACTCTTTTTTTAAAAAAAAAGATGACCGGTAAGGGGATCTTAACCCTTGACTTGGTGTTGTCA
>NW_007774924.1:2530-3909 GCF_000696425.1 Galeopterus variegatus | reverse complement strand
GCGCCGAGGGTTGCGATCCCGTTGCTGGTCCCGGTCCAGTACGGGCGCGACACTGAGGGTTATGATCTTTTTGCCGGACACGAAAAAAGACAAAAAAAAAAAAAAAAAGAAATAGAAAGAGTCTGATACTTAAAGTCGCAAAGAGTGCACAGTGGTCTAACTGCCTGAAATGATCAGGAGAATAAAATTGGCTCCTATGATGCTATACTCATAGACTTTGGAAGAAATAAAGTGGCTTCAAAATCTGGGACTATCTTTTGCCTATTACCTTGGACACACTGGAAGAAAAAGACCAACATAACACCTATTTATAGAAATGTTATATTTCCAATCACCTGTTTACCTAGTTTTAAAGCTGGTCCAGAAAAGAGAAAGCAAAACAATAATTTAGACCACAAACAGAAAATATGACTGCCTTTCATTTATATTCAAGGCCATTTCTCCCCACTGCAACTTCCTAATCAACAAGTGTTTCAAGGAAGTCCAACTTGCCCCCAGAACAACCATATATATATTTTTAAATTTAGGTTTTTATTTACTCTGGATTGGTGGCGTGGGCAGTAGACTGAGAGCCAGGGGACCCACATTTTATCCTGTTCTGCTCTCACTACCTTTTCACTTTAGGTCAACTACTTGACCATTCTAGACCTCCTTTACCTGCCCAGATTAAATCAGGGATTTTTAATGTGGAACACTGAACTTTGAGCAGATGCGTGGATGAGGTTTTATATATATATATATATATATAAAAAATATATATAAATGTATTTATATGAATATTTATATATATTTATATATATATAAAACCTCATTACATATATATATATCTCCCCCCGCCCCCCGCCAAGTTCTATGCAAGATCTTAAATGTAATTTTGAGGCAAAAGAATCCACAGCTTTCCTCAGATTTTCAAAGGGTTTAGGAGTCTCTGACTTGGTCTATGTCTATAAGTCCTTCCTAGGCCAAATTGTTTTTCTAATTGTACAATAGCTTATTAGCAAGCTCAGCTCAGCTCATAAAATATGGCATTTGGATTCTTTAAAGATTGCAACAGTCCCTTTAAGAGTTGAGTCTGTACACCACAGAAACAGGTGTGAACCACTGTTGAGTGACCTGTGGTTTAACCTTCACTTCTCGTACCTTCCTGGGTCTGGATGGATGAATCATTTCACTTGAGAATTAGACACTCAAAGCCAGAGAGCTGGCTCTGGAAGACACAGCCTTTTTGTTAGGTGTTAGATACACTTCCCTAATCTGTGAGGTATTTTTGGAAGTAAGGGATACACAAAGTCAATCTTAAGTAATGGCCAAACATCAGAAAAAGTCAAAGAGAATGGCCAGCACATATAAAAACCAACTAGACAAATTGAAACAAAAAG
>NW_007774924.1:0-1312 GCF_000696425.1 Galeopterus variegatus | reverse complement strand
GTGTGTGTGTGTGTGTGTGTGTGTGTATGTTTATGATTTTATGATTCCAATAAATGTGAAACAGGCAGAAGAAGCCAGTGTTTTTTTCTTTTACAAAAGTAAAAAGGAGATAGGATTCCTGTACGATTGGAAGCAATGATAAACTTTGGAAATTAGGAAGCTCGGATCTCCCTTTAGCTTTGGAATGAGCTGTATCTAAAACAAGGCTTTTTCATTGGTGGATTTATCTGCTGATCAAAGTATTCTAGAATGAATCACTTGCCACCAGGACAACTGAATCTAGTGGATGGAGAAAAGTGTCCAATATTTTGTAGTTTCTGCTGTCTTAAAATGGCAATCCTTTAGCCTTTTCAGTGGTTTATATAGAGGTAGGTGGTCCAGACACTCATCAGAGGAAATTGGATGTGACTTAATTTCTGAATGCAAACTTTTAAATTCCATGAATCTGCATAATGTCTAAGATATGGGTTGAGAGCAGAAAGGAAGGAGGATAAGTGTGAAGATCCTGAGTTACAGAAGGAGCAACTGTCTCCGTTTCCTGCACTTCCTCCCTCAGCGGGAATTCCAGTAAGCTAGGCAGGGAGTATTGTGTAGAAAGAAAAAACAAAAGGTTTGAAAATCTTTGGGGTAGGCCTCAGAAACGACCAGTAAATCATTATTCTACTGGTGGGGATTCACTCGATAAAACCTCTTAAAAGTTGTTAATCCTTTTGTGAAATAATACTGTGAAAAGCAATACTAATTAAAGTCCCTTGACATGTGAGCCGACACTGTGTCTGAGACTGCCACACATGTGTAGGGAAAAGGATTAACCTTATAAGAAATGTTGCTTTGAGAAGTACCATATTCGGAACCCTAATAGTGTCCCTTTAGGAAACTGGTTTGGCCAATTGTCATTCTCCACAGAGTACAGGTCAGTGTGTCTTCCAGAAATCTAGAATAATCTTTTTTTCTGGCAAATTTTGTATTATTGAAATATAAAGTATTCACAGAAAGAGTACAGATCCTACGTATACACAGAAAGAGTACAGATCCTAAGTGTGCACCTTCATAAAGTTCCCCAAAGTGAGCATTCCCATGAAAACAATACTCAGATCAAGATAAAAAGTGTTGCTAGGTCCCTGTTAGCCTCCCTCGCCTCCCACCTCACCTATTGCCTCTGTGAAAGGTGGCCACTGTTCTGACATCCATCCCCATAGATTCAGTCAGCCTCATTTTGAACTTCACATGAATGGAACCATACAGTACATATGCTTTCGTGTTTGGCTGCCTATCATGTTTGTGAGATTCATTCATGATGTTGCACATATCA
>NW_007774923.1:2855-3909 GCF_000696425.1 Galeopterus variegatus | reverse complement strand
CTGGCATAGAACCATCACTGTATATGACTATTTACCATTATTATTTCCACTATCAACCCAAATAATATTCTAGCTACAGAGTTAAAGCTAGTATTTAACATACTTATGGATATCGTAATACCCATGAGCCAATCAGAAGAATTGAGTGTGTAATTAGACCAGAGTCATCATAGGCTCAAACTCTGTATGGCCTGACCTTCTTTCTCACTCCAGGACCAGAGATTTCACTCCTTGTTCTGACAAATCCATTCAGAAATGCCTACCTTTGATATGGAGGGAGTCCGGGTAACAGAGCCTGAAATTTTCCCAAGAATATTTTTTGATCACCAATTATGTGTCAGGATCAGTGCTGAACTTTAAAGATAAGAATAAACGAGTCCCAACGAGAAACGTGCAAAGAAATGCATGCTATATGATACTATAAGTACTATAACAGAATTCTAGATGGAGCAGAGAGAAGCATGAGAGTGAACAATCTATTCTACCTGAAAAGGGGAGCAGCAGGAGAGGCTTCTCAAAGGATGAGTAGCCTTGCACAGTGCACAGGAAGGTGCTGTTCTCACGGGAGGCAGCGTGGCAGAGGCACAGGGACATGACACCACGGGCGCCCTGTTCAGGAATCCCTCCGGGATCTCCGGGGCTAGAGCTGCCAGTGAGAGCTGAGTTAAGGAAAGGACAGTCTTATTCCCCAAACTGAAGGACTGTAGACAAAGAAGAGCCATCTGAGTTTGGGGTGGGAGAATGACATAATCATGTCTAGTCTTTAATAATATTTGTCTGTAATCATGGAAGATGGATTATTTGGGGCTAAGGTGGAGGCAAGGGGGTTAATTGGGAGATCATTAAAGTATTCCAAGTAAAAAATTACGAGGGTTTAAATTCAGGGATAGTAGTATAAATACAGAGGAAGGGGCATTTATGAGGAGTGTGTGTGTTTATGTCGTAGTGGAAAACACAGAAGTTTAGAGCTGGACACTACATTATAAATCATCTAATCCTTCCCTCTCTCCCACCATCAACTTTATAGATTAAAAAAACAAAGTGACTTTTTTTT
>NW_007774923.1:0-2025 GCF_000696425.1 Galeopterus variegatus | reverse complement strand
TTTTTTTTAAATGAGAGCCTCAGAAACAGAAAGAGTTAGTAAGAAGGTTAGTCATTTGACCTGGGGACCTAGTTTCTAATCCTGTCTCTGTCCACCTCTTTAAGATTCAGCCACTTATTTTGTAAAATGTAAATAAAACTACCTGTCCTGACTACCTCACAGAATTGTGGAAGCATTCTACCTGAGATATATTTGTAAGTATACAAATTACCTTTAAAACATGATTTGCATATAAACTATTATAATATCCAGGTCCTCTATTGCATTTTCCATTACTTTCACTGTGGGAAGAGGAAATGCCCCTAGTGATGCCAGGAGAGAGGGGCCCTCCCATATCCTGATGTGTAGGTTCACCCCCTTCCAGAGGAAGGAGTCTCCAGGACATGAGAAACGCCAGACCAGAGGGGGCTGCTATGTTCAGGAATGCTTGTGCTTCCCACACCTTTGCTGAAATTGAGAAATGATGTCTCACTTCATTCGTGGGCCAACAGTGAAGAGTAGTCATCTCATCATAGATAAACATGAGTGACAATCAGGGCATCGAGTGTCCCCCTGTACATGGTCAAAGCCTGGTAACAAATACCTAGAAATATTCATACATGTCACCCAGAGAAGCAATTTACCTTTAAAATCCTGTGTTGGTCCTACTCCACTAGAAGATCAATAGTCAAGAACTTTTTATGTCCCATTATATTTTAAACACCTTTACTTCTCTCTCCTTTATTTGCCATTGTGTGGCAAAGCATCACTATTTTAGTTAATACATAGAGCCCTGGATTAATTTAATGAATATAAATAGAAGTAGCCTTGTTTTGAAGTCTGGGTGCTACCACTCTGGGAAAATGAAATCCTTGGCAATAGGCAAAGCGAAACTAGGGTTCACATATTTATTTAAGTTTTGTGAGTTAATATAGACTCTGTGCTCTGTAAAATTTCCCTGAATCAACTACAGGTTCCTATGAAAAATATGGCATTCTGCACAAGCATGCATTAAAAATATAGGGGGTTTACAGGAAAAGTGGAATTAGGGCAAACCACTTGTCTACAGAAATTTGTAATAAAGACCCAACAAAGACAACAATAGCTAACAATCCAAACAGAAATACCAGCACAAGGAGAAACATCACACGATATACTTACATGATAGAAAAACTCTTGACAAAATTTGTTTCTCATTCTTAGTAAAGAAAATTAGGAACAAGTTAAGGATATTCACTGCCTACACTGCTGTTTAATATTGTGCAGGAGGCACTTGCCAATGCATTTACACAAAAGAACTCAACTGGAGACATATGAATTGTGGGGGGAGGCAAAGAGTGTCACTTTTCTGAGGATGATTTGATAGTAAATAAAAAAGCCTAGCATATTGGATGATAAAAATTACTCAAAATATACAAGGAACTCAAACAACTCAACAGCAAAAAGACCACCCAATTAAAAATGGGCAAAGGATGTGAGCAGACATTTCTCACAAGAAGACATACAAATGGCCAGCAGGCACATGAAAAAAGGCTCAAAATCACTAATCATCAGGGAAATGAAAATTAAATCCACGAATGAGAGATTATCTCACTACAGTTGGAATGTTTATTATTAATAAGACAAATAGCAAATGCTGGCAATGATGCAGAAAAAAATGGAACCCTCCTACATTGTTGGTGGGAATGTAAAGTGGTACAGCCATTGTGGAAAATGGTATGCAGTTTCTTCAGAAAACTACTTTACCATCCAGCTATCCCACCACTGGATATATACCCGAAGGAACTGAAATCAATATATCAAAAATACACCTGCACTCCAATGTTCATCACAACACTATTCACAATAGCCAAAAGATGGAATCAACCTAAATGCCCATCAACAGATGAATGAATGAAGAAACTGTGGTATATATATGCAATGGAAACTATTCAGGTACAAAAAGAAATTATATCCTATCGCTTGCAGCGATGTGGATAGACCTGGAAACTGTAAGTCAGTCACAGAAAGACAAATACCTCATGATCTCACTCATGTATGGAGTCT
>NW_007774922.1:2880-3909 GCF_000696425.1 Galeopterus variegatus | reverse complement strand
TGAGGCCCCAAGAAGAGAAATCACATGGCAAGTATTGGGGTAGAGGTGGACACCACGATCCATTTTTAAAGTAGAAACAGCCCCCACCTTGTGCTTTCCCCAGGGGTAGGTAAATGAAATTAACCAAAGGAAGAGAGAAAAAGGACCTAGATAAGGGGACTTAATATTCAGGGAATGCCCCAAAGTTGTGTGTTTTGTCACATCCACTCAAAGGGAACAGGCCCTTGTAATTAGGCACGAGGTCACGGGAATAAAGAAACATTTAGTGAACCTTGAAAGAAGTAGCCTTATTTCAAGGGAAAAAAAGTTTCACATCACACATCGCACAGTATGAACAATGAGTGAGACTACAGAAAGCAAGAGGTAGAAGACACTATCTTCTACTTGTTATAGAGATAAGGAACGTGAAGCCCAGAGATGGGAAATGGCTTGCTCATGACCACACGGCTTGTTCCTGGCCGAGCTGGGACTGTAACGGGCTTTTTCAACTTGTAGTCCAGGGACTCTGTGTATCAGTTGGGATTGCCTTTAGCTGTAAGTGATAGAGACTAATGGTGGCTTACAGTAATCGGGGTTTATTGACCAATGATGGATTTGAGAGATAAGGGTTTATTTTTCCCGCTTTACAGGAAGACTAGAGGTAGGTAAAGACTAGTGTAGCTGCTGAAGGATGTTAAGGACCTAGCATCTTCCTATCTTCCTACTCCTTACCCTCAGCCCATAGCTTTTGTCTTCATTGTCTTAAGATAGCTGCTTTACCTCTACGCATCGTGTCCATATTCCACGCAGGTGGAGGAGAGGAAGCTGAGTTTGTCTTTTTATAAAGGCTTACCTGAAAGCTCCATCCAGTGAGGCATACAGTCACCCCAGCTGCAAAGAAGTCTGCAACAGTGAGTGTTTTCAAGTGTCTACTTGCTGGGGCTGGCCAGTTAGCTCACTTGTTTAGAGTGTGGTGTTGTTAACACCCAGGTCAAGGGTCTAGATCCCCAATACCGGCCAGCCACCAAAAAAAAAAAAAAAAAAAAAAGG
>NW_007774922.1:0-979 GCF_000696425.1 Galeopterus variegatus | reverse complement strand
AAGTCAAGGGTTAAGATCCCCTTACCGGTCATCTTTAAAAAAAAAAAAAAAAAAAGATCATTCTGGCTCTTACATTCTATGACCCTATTCTATTCATATTCTAATGCACATAACTATATTGCCCTCTCCCCATAGAATTCTAACATAAAGACCATAAATTATGATACAATTGATATATGAAAATTATGTATTTATTTGACAAGTCCTGGTACCAAGAAATTTCAGCCAGACATTACATCCCTGAGAGCATCAAGATATCTCCCTACATCTTCTTCTTAAAGTTGTAAAGTTTTATAATGTTTTTCTATAGAAGTCTTACAACTCTATTGTTAGGTTTATTCCTATGTACCATATTGATTTTATTTCTTGTTTCACCATGGCAGAGATTCTTGTTGTTGTTGCTTAAATTACTTTACAAAGTATTTATTAAACTTTCTCTAAAAATAAAAAGACATAAATTATTTATTGTACAAAATTTGGAGGAGCATAAAAAAGGAAATAATAACTATGTAGTTTTTTTTTTTTTCCTCTTTGTCTTTTTTCTTGACTGGTAACAGGATCNGCAGTAAGGTGAAAGGTACAGCTAACTTGGTTTGGGTTCAGGTGGTTGGGGCCCCTGAATGTCTCTTTAGGCAATTTGAACTTAATACAAGTGGAGGGCTAGGGCTAGATAGCAGAGCAGATGATTAGCATTTTTCTTTAGAAGGATGGACCTGGTGGTGGATGGGCAGTTGGGAGAAGGGATGATTGTTGAGGAGATGACTGCCGTTCTTCAGGTCCCACTTCTAACCCCTCGGGGACGATGACAAGGGGAATACATCAACTCTCAGAGCAGCCAAACTTTCTAGAAGCTGCCACAGTCTGCTCCTGATAATGTCAAAGTCTTTGGGAGGGTAAATAACTACTCTACAGACGTCATTGTGTACATTTTGTGTTCTGTGCTACCACACACTGAACTAAAGCCACAAATCCTGCATTT
>NW_007774921.1:3547-3909 GCF_000696425.1 Galeopterus variegatus | reverse complement strand
TGTGTCTCTGTCTGTGTGTGTGTCTGTCACTCTCTGTGTCTTTCTGTCAGTGTGTCTTTCTTTCTGTCCGTCTGTCTGTGTCTCTATCTGTGCATCTGTCTGTTTGTGTGTCTGTCTGACCGTGTGTCTATATGACAATGTGTTTTGTGTTTGGGTGTCTTTCTGTCTTTGTGTCTTTCAGATTGTGTCTTTCTGTCTGTGTGTTTGTCTGTTTGTGTGTGTGTCTGTCAGTCTCTGTGTCTTTCAGTCAGTGTGTGTTTCTGTCTGTCAGTCTGTCTGTGTCTCTATCTGTCTGTGTGTATGTCTGTTTCTCTGTGTCTGTCTGTTTCTGTATGTCTGCCTGTCTGCCTGTGTGTCTCTCT
>NW_007774921.1:2015-2547 GCF_000696425.1 Galeopterus variegatus | reverse complement strand
CTTTCTGTCTTTGTGTCTTTCTGTTTGTGTCCTTGTGACCGTGTGTTTATCTGTCTGTGTTACTTTCTGTCTGGGTGTTTGTAAGACATTGACTCTGTGTGTCTGTCTGTCTGTTTGTATGTGTGCGAGTGTGTCTCTCTGTGTGTCTGTCACTCTGTGTGTCTCTCTGTGTTTGTGTCTGTTTGTTGGTGTGTTTGTCAGTGTGACTTTTTGTCCGTGCGTCTGTCTGTGTGTTTGTCTGTATGTGTGTCTGTCTGTGTGTCTTTCTGTCTGTGTGTCTGTCTGTGGCTGTGTCTGTCTGTCGGTCTGTGTGTCGGTTAGTCTTTCTGACTGTCCGTCTCTTTGTGCGTCTCTGTGTTTGTGTGTCTGTCTGTGTGTCTTTCTGTCTGTGTCTATATGACAATGTGGTTTCTCTCTGGGTGTCTTTCTGTCTTTATGTCTTTTTGTTTGTGTCTTTCTGTCTGTGTGTCTGTCTGTGGCTGTGTCTGTATGTGTGACTTTCTGTCCATGTGTCCGTCTCTGTGTGTGTCTG
>NW_007774921.1:0-455 GCF_000696425.1 Galeopterus variegatus | reverse complement strand
TTTCTGTCCATGCGTCCGTCTCTGTGTGTGTCTGTCGAACTGTGTGTCTTTCTGTCTGTGTGTCTGTCTGTGGCTGTGGCTGTCTGTCGGTCTGTGTGTCGGTTAGTCTTTCTGACTGTCCGTCTCTCTGTGCGTCTCTTTGTTTGTGTGTCTGTCTGTGCGTCTTACTGACCATGTGTCTATGTGACAATGTGGTTTCTCTCTGGGTGTCTTCCTGTCTTTGTGTCTTTGTGTTTGTGTCTTTCTGTGTGTGTGTCTGTCAGTCTCTGTGTCTTTCGGTCGGTGTGTCTTACTGTCTGTCTGTCTGTCTGTATCTATCTGTCTGTGCAACTTTCTGTCTGTGTGTCTGTCTGTGTGTCTTACTGACCATGTGTCTATATTACAATGTGGTTTCTCTCTGGGTGTCTTCCTGTCTTTGTGTCTTTGTGTTTGTGTCTTTCTGTGTGTGTGTCTGT
>NW_007774920.1:2020-3909 GCF_000696425.1 Galeopterus variegatus | reverse complement strand
CACCTTCTTAGAGAGGTCTTCCATCTCTGCCAATTCTAAAAAAGAAATCTCATTATTCTCTATCATAGTGCTCCATTTACTTTCATCATGGCACCAATTATGATCTGTATCTTTTTTGTTGAATTACTTATTGTCAGTCAATCTATGCCTGCCTCCACCCCAAATGCAAGCTCCAGGAGGGCAGAGATTTTTGTCTATTGTGTTCTTTTTATCACTACCACCTGCCACAGTGCCAGGTACTCAACTCTCAATAAGTTGTTTTAGAAACCATGGTAACACCCAGTTTGTCACATTTAACTCTGCACTTCATCCACACGTCAGTTATCAATTTATTGCCTCTCAGCTCCAAATTCACCTTTCATTGCCTCCTCTGTGTTAATGGAACTAGACCCTGTAAAGATTTCTCCTTTGCCACTTGCACGATATTAAACATTGTCAGTAGAGGCAGTTGGTGGGAAACTGCAGGAAGAAGGCGCTTCTCTTCTTAGTTCTGGTGTGCTTTCGTTTTCTTTTTCTTGCTCCTGCTCCACTACTGACAGAGGCACTTGGAGGAGGGACATACAGTGGCACTCACTTCTATGAAGTTTCAGTGACATCCTGATGGTGGATTCCCAGTGAGTCTTGCAGGCATGCTAGCAATTGGCTACCCGGCCTCAGCATTATGGCAAGGTGTTTCCTGTGGCTACTCCCTGCAGTGGTTTCTGCCTACCAGCCTCCACCCCGTAATTGTAGACCAGCTCTGGCCCAGGACAACCCAGACAACTTCTTCATCATCCAGTGACCACCACCACACCTTCTCCAATGAGGTCTGACTCCCACCCTTGAAGAGGATCCCCACACTCTCCCTTCCAAGTCTGTCCTTCCTTAGGTACTCTCTCTCACTCCTGGGGTATTCTTTAGAGTTCCCTGTACCCCTTTTTAATTAATCACCTGTTATAGTAATTCTTTTTATTAAATATTCCCTGTTTGATTTATTGTGTGGCTTCTGTCTCCTGATTAGATACTGACTGATACAATTCATTAATTCACCCAGTCCACAAGGATGTTCTTGTAAACAGTGTTCTTGCTTGTTCTTATCTTTTTCTTGACCAAGTGCATTTAGAGAGTATAAACGTACTGGCTAGCTTCCAAAAAAAAAAAAAATGTGTAAATAGTTACAAATGTGGCAATATAATATTGTGAAATATTAGCTGATGGTTTTCTCCACAGATCTTTTTTTTGTTCTGTGACCATTCACATGCAGGTCATCGGATGTAACTCCTGTTACCTCAAATGGGCAGAACTAGAGGACAAAGGTAGTCCAGCATTTTTTTCTAAGTTCAGGAGCCTTGGTCCAGAGGTAAATCAGGAGTTGCTGCTTCCCACTCCTTCTCTGAACACTGGGTAAAAATTCTCCAAGGTGGGGTGGGATATGAGGACAAGGAAAATAAGATAGATTAGTATCTATCTTGTCTAAAATAAGAACATGGTATCTCACCTACCCTTATCTAGGATGAGCTCCAGATACCTAGATAAGCTTTGGGTGATCTGATGGTGGAAAAGACTTGTGCCAACTTCCCATCTGAAATCTGGAGGCTGAGTCTCATAGAAGTTCCATGCCACTTTGCTGTGGCCTAGTACAAAAAGCCTGTATGTCTGTATGGAATGCCATTGGAACAGAGAGGGCCTGGGAAGACCTGCCAAGCCCCCTACTGGCTAAGAGAACAGCTGGAT
Organism: Galeopterus variegatus; assembly: GCF_000696425.1. NCBI lineage: Eukaryota > Metazoa > Chordata > Mammalia > Dermoptera > Cynocephalidae > Galeopterus > Galeopterus variegatus. The sequence continues at coordinate 2,196 of NW_007774920.1, read as the reverse complement.
TTTTCTAGATGTTCCCTCTTCCTTAGAGGGCTGTGAAAGTAGCTGAACTAGAAAATCAGCATGGTACGAACTGTCACAAGAGGTTGTGACCAAGGACCAAATAGGAGCATGGGCATCTCAACAGATGCCAGCCCCAAGAGATAACAACATTTGAGGACCAGACAGGATCATACATT
>NW_007774920.1:0-1218 GCF_000696425.1 Galeopterus variegatus | reverse complement strand
ATCTCAACAGATGCCAGCCCCAAGAGATAACAACATTTGAGGACCAGACAGGATCATACATTTAGCAGATGACATTGTAGACAGGTAAAGAATGACAGCCAGACCAACACCCTTCCTTCCTAAAGATGTGATGTTGCTTCGGCATCTCGGAACTTAGATGCTACTCTGAAGAGGAGTGGAGGAAATTTCAGAATTCATTGAGTGTAAACTTTAAATGACTGAAGAATCCTGAAATGACTGAGAAGACCTGGAATTGATTAAACCAGTTCTTAGCCAATGAGCAGACAGATTTTAAGACAAACTAAGTTTACCTATAGAAAAATAAAGACAGTTACTGTTGGACTCTGATTTGTGGACTGAAAATTACTGTACTTGCTGCTAAATCCAGCCAAATATTATAGAAACTCCAAAGACCTTACACAAGCTATCTGACTTAGTGATCTGACCTGCTTCCCACCCTCCCCACCTCCCCAGCCATCTCTCTGGCTTCAACTCTGCCCACTTTCTCCTTACTCCTTGCTGTTCCTCAAGCAGACCAGGAATGCTGTTTCCTCTGCCTGGAATGTTCTTTCCCAAGAAGCTCTCATGGCTTCCTTCCTCATTACCTTCAGGTGTCTGCCCCAGGGTCCACTCCTCAGGGAGGCCTTCCCTGTCCACTTTATCTACACCCCTCATCATTCTCTGATCTCTTCAGTCCCTTGATTTTTCTTCATAGCACTCATTAGTCCCTGACAATATATTATATATTTATTTATTTGGTTACATGTGTCTCTCCTCACTACAGTAAGCCTCACAATATTTATTGAATGAATGGATAAATGCCCCAAATACTGTTAATAATATCCAAGATCAATCGAATCCTTAATATGTGCCAGACACAGAACTACCGTATTAGGCACTTTGTGCTAAGTACTTTCGGTATGTTATTTCATTTAATTTTCACAAAGGCCATATGAGATAAATATTAGTATTACTATTTTATAGTTGAGAAAACTGAGGCCCAGAGTAATTGAGTTCTCATAACTTGCCCTTGAAAGTGGAAGACGCGGGAAATAAAGCCAGGGTCTCCCAACTCCAGAGGCTACGGACTGCCCAGCACACTCTGCTGCCTCCACTGCCCTGGCGTTTAGGTGCGTTTATAGAGGTGCAAACCAAGGTCTACCAGAGCAGGCTGGAAGACAGAGATTCTGGTTAAGACAAACCTGGGAAGGCTTTTTT
>NW_007774919.1:0-3909 GCF_000696425.1 Galeopterus variegatus | reverse complement strand
GTTCCCCCGCAGAGTTAATCAAAGACAAAGAGAGGTAACTGCATAGACCCAGAGCAATGGGTGTTTGGAAGTAGAGAAATCCAGAGCAGCTGGGAGATTATGGGCAGGCTTTCTCTGTTAATTTGCCAATGCCATTGATAGAAGACTAAGGCATATATGCATGTGAATGATGAGGAGGGAGGTGATATGAATATAGTTATAGAATCACACATGACTGATACTTGAAAAAATAGAAAAACAGATGAAATGAATGCTGATCTTGAGAGAGAAATCTCAAGTTATTAGATAACAGTATTTGACAAATTATTACTGATGATAGATTATATGCTAGCAATTGGATCAATATCCAAAACACAAAGTTCAACAGGGGGTTTAAAACACTGAACTTGACTTTCACCTATGGAGTCATAGTAAATTAAATAATCAGCTATCTATGGACAAAAGAGCACATGTGATAAACACTACTAGGGAGGAATACATGTTGTTGGGAAGTCATATAATAATAGCTGAGGGTCTTCTAATCTAATTCTCTTATCTCATGTCTCTAAGGATCTTACTGACATGCCACTTCTTCTGACATCTTTTCACATCATTAGCATCAATCAAGTAACTCATTTTGATTATTGAAAGTTAGACAATGTTCCACTTCTGGAAATCCTCCTCATGTGCTTCTCTTGCTCTTGATCTCTTAGCTGTGCTCTGCTTCTGGGTGGCAGACATGACTCAAAGGGAAGGAGGAGCAAGGTTAGCAATTTATGAGAAACTTCAGTAGCTCCCTGAGTCTGGACTTGGGGCTCTAGAAGGAGGAGTGAATAGAAAAGAGGTTGCAAAGCTGGCCAGCTAACACACTACCAAGTACCCTAAGTACAGACAGGCCAAGTGATGGGAACTGATGCGTAGTGTTTCCAATAAGCAGAAACACTACTTATTGGACTGAAAGCCATTAAGCTATTATGATTCAAGATCTCTCTGGCTTTGCTCCTGTTTGTGGGGTAAGAGACTGTCTGCCTCTAGACAAGAGGATCTGGCTCCCTTCAACAAAGTACAATTTAAAATTATAGAATAGAAAGGTGATGTGGAGAAACCAAGCCAGAACAAATAACAGTCTCTCAAGGAAACAAAGCTTTCATGTCTTCAAACCCACCTTCCTTGAAGGCCACCCCTCCACGTGTCTGCCCAGACTGTCCAATGGTCAGCACTCCCAGCAGGAAGCCTACAAACTGGGCTGTTCTGTTTCCTACCCCCCTACAGAGAAGCTTTCCAGATTACAAATTAAACTCACCTAAGCAAATTCATGTTTTCTTTCTGAAATATCTATACCTCTGCTCTGCACAAATCAGTCAATACACTTTCAGACACCAATGGAAAAAATGCTTTTCTGTGGAGAAGAGTGAAGGCAGGCTAGAACCTGATCTCGACAAAGAAGTTACCCAGAGGAGCTGCAAGAAATGAATGTTAAATTTTTGAGACTGGACAAGAAAGGAGAGAAGAGCTACAGACCAGTGGGATGCCTCCAAGTAGGGACTCTTGAGTCCCAGCCTCTCAGTGAGTCATTCAGAGGTGGAGCTGTGGCTTTGACAGGAAGAGAAATGGCAAACTAATCATACTTCAAAGAAGTCTTAAACTTCCCCTAGTTGTCTTCTCCAAAGTACCTATTTCCTCTCTGAGTATGGCCAGGCCTAACTCACTTCTCTGCTGGACACTGAGGAGAACTGGCTCAGAAAGCTGAGTGGTGGCTTATGGACCACTCCACAGCCTTCCTTCAAGGGCTTCACTCACTAGGCCTTCTCAGGAATTCCTCAATGGAACCAAGACTGTTCATAGAGGTGGGGACTCAGTCAGATTCCCCTGAATAAAAAAATAAAAAAGGCATGAGTAAAGGCAATGGTAAGAACTCTAGTGGGCAGCAGCTTCCAGTCAAGGTGTCAGAATAGACAGTACCCAGGGTAACTCTCTCCCACAAATCAACCAATTTACAGTTATTAAAAAGCAATGACAGCCAAGATGGGACTGCTAGAGTGCAGGGGAAGAGGAGGAGAGACCTACAGAGTTCATAAAGGCAGGAGAAGCCATGATGAGGGAAAGAAAGGATTGCTCCCACCATTCAAGGCCCAACTGCTTCAAGGCTGGAACTGGTGAGCACACGGAGCAAGAGCTGACAAAAGCTGTGCCATTCTTATGGAGTTGCATGGAGGTGGCAGGGGAGAAGAGGGCCTTAGTGGCCCCCAGGCCAGGAAGACCACTAACAGGGTTCCTGTGGACCCACATAGGAGGGAGGAGCCACAGACAACAGATAAAAGGAGCTACTCAAAGGCCAGAGAGTCATTGCAAGGGACTGGCACACAGCCTATCCCATGGGAAGTGTTTTGAGTGTAAGTGGTAGGGGAGATAGGCCACTAGGGGATCATTAGGGTACAGCATGGACAGCTGATCTGCCCTCCAATCTGCACAGGCCCAATCAGTAGAGACTGGTCAGGAATATAGAACTGCAGGGTATGCAGTTTGCTGAAGTGACTTAGGCTCAGACCAGGGTTTCCACACAACCTAGGTGTACCAGATCTCATGAGACCCTAAAGTACATACAAGGCCAACAATTAAAACCTGAGCTGCACAAAAAGCCTACCCCAGGAAATCAGCAGTAAAGCAGCAATTTAGCTCAAGTGCTGGTCCCCAAAGGAAGTTCCTCAATTTCAGGAGTAAGCAAAGGACAACAAATTAGTTCTAGTGCAGAGTTTAATTGGTGGGAACAGCAAATAATCCAACACAGAACTGAAAGAAAAAACAAAATACTCAGAGATCAGAGACAAAGTTTAATATTAACTAGTAAAGATCTAACACCACCAAAGAACACCTATAAAACCTAGAAGGACTGGAAGTCCCATGGGCTTCCAAGCCAGGGTGATGGGGGATGAGGGCATCAGCCATGTTCCCCTGATGTCCACAACCAGCCCAGCAATGACCACTGAGCCACCACTGGTAGTGTCCTGGGCTCCTGAGTCAGGATGGTGTGGGGCTGAGGGCCCTCTGACATCTGCAACCAGCCCATCAACAACCACCAAGCTGCTGCAGGAAGCACTCAGGGATCCTGAGCCAGGGTGGTGGGGGGCAAGGGCTTCAGCCATGACCTGCTGACATCTACATCCAGCCCAGCAATGACTGAAAAGCTACTGGAATACCCCTGGTCTCCCCTGCCAGAATGAGGAGGATAGCATGGGCCTCAGTCATGCCCCCCTTCCTTCCTCCTCTTCCCACCCTATTTCCTTCCTCCTTCCTTTCTCCCCTTCCCCGCAACTGCTCCACAAGAACATCTTAGAATGAGGCATGGAACCAGGGGAAGCCAAACCTAGCTGCAACCAGGTAAAGAGCACATTAAAAATGCCATTTCCATGCAGTTAGCCCATCATAACCACCACAATTGTCATGGCTACTGCAAAGGTGGCTAGTCTCTATAGCAGCAGTCACAGCCACCATGCAGATAGCATGCCAGACTCTCAACTGCATTGACACAAGGAGAGGCAACAGAGAAGACCAATAAAAAGAAGAAGAGGCCCTTTCTCTCCACAAAGCACACTCCAGAGAGTAATAGAAGAATCATCTGACTTACTATAATAGGGGAGGACTTGATCACACCTGTCTCAGTACTGGACAGATCAACTAGGCAACAAACCAACAGCAGAACAGTTAATCTATCAGATGGAGATAACAAATCTATGGTTTTTAGAGGGGGTAGGGAAAGAGGGCAGGGAAGGGGGAGAGGAGAGATTGGTAAGGAGCATAAAGAATAAGTATGATTTGTAATAATCAATATGCTAATAAAATTAATTTAAAAAATTAAAAGAAAGCAAAATAAAACAAAAGAACTCTAGTGGGGAGCCTGTTGTAAGGCTTAATGCTATCATGAGCAACCCA
>NW_007774918.1:3412-3909 GCF_000696425.1 Galeopterus variegatus | reverse complement strand
GTGAGAAACATGCTCCGTCCTGTCTCTCCCACCCTGTCTCTAAGTTCTTCCACATCAGGACATATGCGTCCCAGTGCATGGTAGCTATTTGTTTCCCTTTATACCCTAAAATACTATGATCGTATTATGGGCAAACTTTGTTTAATTGGTCTTTGAACCTCCAGTACATGGCATAATGTCTGATTTAATAAAGTGTTTTTTGCATGAGAAAATAAATGGTTATAGAAAAGCATAAAATGCATTCCTTTATGAAGCATATTCCCTGTGATCTATAATAAGAACTTAATGATTATTAAGAGATGATATTTATTCTTCAGGTGATAATGCTAGTGCTGGAGCTCACCACCAAGCAGCGTGTCTCAGCCTTGTCACTATTGATAATATGAACCTGATAATTTTTTGTTGTGTGGGTTCCTGTGCATTTTATTATGTTTATAGCATTCCCAGCCTCCACCCATTAGATGCCAATAGCACCCCAGTCCCCTGGTTGTGACAGC
>NW_007774918.1:0-2357 GCF_000696425.1 Galeopterus variegatus | reverse complement strand
GGTGAAATTCTGGAGTCATTATAAATTCATCCCAAGATGTTTCTGTTTGTCTGTCTTAATAAATCTCCTTTTACTAGTAATCAATAATGTTTGCGACTCACTGGTAATAATTCTATTAGCTGAAGAAAATGAGAGACGATTATTATGTTTTTCTCAAAGATTTTGTAAGTGTAGCTGCCAGAACTTGTGCTTATGATAATTGCACAAGTAGAAATGTAATTTAGAGCAAAACAATAGTGATAATTACACACGTTCCTCTTCAAAAACTCAATACTTCATAAACACATATCTGAACATTAATCGCCTAAATATCTTAATTTATCTGAGGGTAGCAGATCTTTGACATATTTTTGGAATTTTAACAGATGAATAACTTTAAAATTCTCCTTGCATATAACTATTAAATTATGATGTATTCTTGATGTTATTAAATAAGGGAAATTACATTAAAATGCACTTGCAGTCAATACAAGTTAATACAAAGTGAAAGAAATATCAGTAGGATGAGATCATTATACAGTACATTGGTATCTGGATGTACAGATCTGTCCTTACACACAAGCACCTTCTGAAAGTTTACAGTGTAAACTTGAATCCCTCACTTTATTTTCATTAGCCTCAGTTTTGGATCTCTATTTAGAAGAGTGTAGATTTTTGAAAACTCAGATTTGATACAATTAAACAAAGCTGTGACAAACCCTTCTGAACTCAATTGCCTGGCATCCGAAACTCTAAATGACGTATCTCTTTCTAGTTATCATCATCTTCTGCCAAGGCCCCCTGCTACCTTCTCCTACTGCATCTTATCAAAAGAAACTGAGTTCACAGAACACTGGCAAGCAATTGAATGATTTCACATTTTCCCTGCTGCCGACCTCCATCCTAAATATACTTAAAAGAACTCCTTTTCCATCCTTCAGGACTCACTTTACATATTCTCTCAATTGCAATTGTGGATTATTTTCTACCTCTTTTTTAACATCCAGAGAGACATTGAAACACGTCATCAATAGGGTCATCTTTCTTTCTGCATGGGAGGAGGCAGGTCCCAGAAGTCAAAGAGAACTAGTGGTCTTGGCCAACATATTTTACACGTCTTTGCTTAAAGATTTACAGCTGTGGGACCGGCCCAGTGGCGCACTTGGAAGAGTGCAGCACTTGGGAGGGCGGTGACGCTCCCGCCCATGGTTCGGATCCCATATAGAGACCGGTCCGCTCACTGGTTGAGCGCGGTGCGGGGGCGATACCGAGGGTTGCGATCCCATTGCCGGTCACGAAAAAAGACAAAAAGGAAAAAAAAATAAAGAATTACAGCTGTAAAAAGAAAATAATCATAATCACCTAGAGTGGTATTCTTTTTTTTTTTTCCTTTTTGTCTTTTTTACTGACCGGCAACGGGATCGCAACCCTTGGTGTTGCACCCACACCGCGCTCAGCCAGTGAGTGGGAACCGGTCACCACATGGGATCCGAACCCTCCACGGGAGTGCTGCCACGCTCCCAAGCAGCGCACTCTCCAGTGCACCACCAGGCCGGTCCTAGAGTGGTATTCTTAAGCATCAGATGACAATAAGCTTATTAAAACATTAAGTTAGTTCCTGACGCATAGTGGGTGTTTAATGTTTAAGGATCTGAGAGATGAATCTAGTAGAGAGATGGGCATAACATACTCTGGAATTGGTTTCATCATCCTGTGTTGCCACTAAATTCTTTACATTTCAAGGCAAAGATTATTGTCCATCATAAAATTACATTTCAAGGCAAAGATTATTGTCCATGATAAAATGTACCTTCTTACAAAGGAGTTTGGGATTTAGCATAGCATTGCTTATAACCATTTGCAAACACACATTAAATGAATGCCAATTGACAAAATATTTTCAGGTTATTATTTAATACTTTATTGTCCAAGTATTCTCAAATAAGATTTTTAAAAAATCCTTCTTGCTGACAAACAGGGGGGAATGATAAAGCATTTAAAACACTAAGATACTTCCTGTTTCAGCTCTGTGTGTAAAGAGCTTAGAAGTCCTCAGTCTTGTCCTTACAATAAAAAATAAAAATGAAAAATGAAGAAAGCTGAACAGATAGAAAATCAATAACTTTTCTTGGATTCTTCAGAGAATAGAGGTTGCAAACAACTGCTCTGAAATCTGGGAAGAAAAGCAAATACAGAGAATTGCAGCTGAGATCATCTTACTGGGAGCAGAAGTGGTTTGAGCCGTAAAGCAGTAGGAACTTTTCACGGTAATTTTGATGATTGCTGGAAGCTGAGTGTGGACTAGCTAGCGTGAGACGGAGATACTAGTGGGGGTGCAGTCTTAGGGGATCCACCACACTTCATGACTTTTTCCTATA
>NW_007774917.1:3389-3909 GCF_000696425.1 Galeopterus variegatus | reverse complement strand
GAATTGATCCTTTCTTCCTTTGAATCCTCAGAACAGGACTTGCCTATTTCTGATCACTTGTACATGTTTTATTTCTTATGCTGGACTCTCAGATCCTTGAGCACAAGTACCCTACCTAGTTCATTTTTGTGTCTCCCTCAGTACAGAGAATGAACATTCAATTGAATACTGAAGGAGAATGATTCATAAAAGGGGAGGTAGCCCACCTTCTGAGATTTCATAGAAAAACTGTGGAAAAACTCCTGTCTAACTCGCTGTTCCAGGAACTCTTTAGTCTCAGTACTCTCCTTCCTCGTCCTTTGATGGATGACTGATTCTCATTAATTCTTGTGGTTTATGTGCACTGCTTACATTAATTATATCTGTCAGGCACAGTCAGAGAAACATGTAGTTAAATAGAAGAAATTTTACGTAGAGAGGTAGTTACAAATGAGTTGGAAGTGAAACAGGAGAGGGAGAAGCAACTCAGAAATTAGCAACAGCAGGAAGCCTCTACCACCCCTAGAGCTGCAGAATGACT